>NW_021939395.1:5567977-5602465 GCF_001715985.3 Manacus vitellinus
GGACCCTGGAGCTGCGGGAGCCGCGTGTTTCATCTGGGCAGTGGCAGAGGTGCAGGGATGGAGCGATGGTGCCTGCGCGTGTGCTCTGCGTCGCTCCAGGGAAAATACGGGGGAAGGAGCTGTTGCAGTTTCACCCTTTAATGCCAAATGTTTAACGTGGAGGTTACGTAGCCATGGAATTGTTGGCTGGAAGCGACCTCTGGAGGTCTCCAGCCCAATGGCCCCCTCGGAGCGGGACCCACGGAGACCAGGTTACATCAATCGAAAACCTCTGAACGCTGCCCCACCTCCCTGGGTGACCAACGGCCGTGCCGCCCCACTGCCTTGTGAGGAAGATTCTGCTGGGTCCAGTCTGCCCTTCCCACTGACCATCACCCCCAGCTGTGTTGACTTTGTCATCTTAATAACTGCCCTTGATTAGCCGTAAACTGCCGTTATACCTTCCCTCAGCCGACTCTTCACGAGAGCAAACAAGCTGCCCCTTGTGCACCAAGTGTTGGACCCTCTTCTCTATAGGTCTTTTGAACGGGGGTAGGAAATTTTATAATAGCACGGTAAATATTTTCTTTGTGATACTTATAGGTTGTTTTGCTACAGAAGAGGGGGTGAGGACGCAGCCTATTTTGTGGAGGAATTCCTGAAGCTTTAGTGGGGACTGAGAGCCTGAAGAAGTGTCTGGGTTATCCCAGTCCCACGCCACCTCACAGCAGCTGGGAGACAGCGCTGCGCCCTGCTGCTCCAGCCACAGGGGAGTTAGTGTCCTCCTTAGAAGTGCCTGGGTCGGAGCATGCGGTGGGATAACAGGGGGAGGGATCCTGTATTGCTGACTTTCCTCTATGGCCACACAGCAAACTGCAGGCTCCCCAATGCCTTGCCTTCCACCAGCGTTCCGGGGGGAAGGTCTGGGTGTGGGTTTCGGTGAGTTAATGTAACTGGGCACGCTCGTGTCGTGCCATCGCAGCTGCAGATGCTTCTGTGCTGTGCAATTCCCTTTGCTGCTGCAGCAACTAAGGGGAGTTACAGGGATCCCAGATACAGAGAAGCGATGCTGGAGAAGGTGCAGTTCAGCTGCTACACAAGGACATTTGTACATTCACAATATTGCTTCTCTCCCTGTTTATACAAAGAGAAACTAGGGATTACAGTCCCGTTCGAGTCAAATTAAAGGAAACTAGCAGGACACCATTTGTACCTTCCCAGCCCGGTTCCCCAATAACCTCTCCATGTGCTATTTGCATTTCAATGGCTTTCCAAGCCTCTGGTAATTGTTGGGGGAGGAGGCGGGTAAAAAGGCTATTATTATATTAGCGTTGGATCAGCTTTAGCAAGCCTGAAGGCATGAGAGAGCATCGTGCAGCTGATGCAACCCGTGACAGTACATTGTTTGCCATTCTGTGTGAGCCCGGGCTGCGCACCGCTGCCTGTGAGTTGATTCATAATTACAAAGAGATGTGTGAATGTAGCACTGAATGGGCAGGAAGGCAGCAGCAGTGCTGAGCTCCGAAGCTGGAGGGAAATAGGGCGGTACGAACCAGGAATTCATATTGGAATAATGCATCTGTCTATAAACTTCCCGACATCCGAGGGTGCCATCCCTGGCTGGTCATGCCCAGCTGGAGCTGGGGCTGTGTGCAGCAGGCACAAGTTGTGTCTTTAAGGGAGGCCGAGCCCAAGGCAGCTGGAGAGCCTGGGGCCTGGCCAGCAAGTGACTCAGCATCGCCTGACCTGTGCCCAGGAGCCCGGGCTATTCTTGGTTCGGGCGGTGTTTAAGGCAGCCGAGGCTTAAATGCTTCCAGTTTCACCACAGAGGATGTGTTGGGAGGCTGGAGCCTCGAACATGTTGCCCAGGGCTGCACTGCTGCCTTCCTGTTGAATCGCTTTCCTCCAAGCTATGACCTTTCCATTTTCTTCTCTTGAGCTAGATTAAAGCTGTAACCTTAAAAAGTGGAATAAACAGCCATCGGAGAAACTTTCAGTGGGAAAATATACTCACTTCCCATTATATTTTAGCAGGTATCATGCTCAATTCTTTTTGCTGCCTTTGAACGTCTGCTCCCTCGGCTTAGCACACTTTTGTCTATCCGAGCAAAATATATGGGCAGGGGAAACACTGATTACGAAAGGTAATGCTGGGTCACACAAAAATCTGATTTAGAATCTTTTTCTTCCTAAATCTATTCAAATAGTTTAGCAGGCTCAGAACATGTAAACCGTTAGATCTCAGAGCCCCTCACAGGCACTAATCAATTACCCTCGGTAAGTGATGGACACATAAAAAGCATCAATTTAGCTGCTACTGAAGTGCTGCTGTTTTAAAAGCAGAACGAACTGTCATGTAGCAATGTACAGCCTTACCACACAGTTAACTGGAAAACAAAAATACACCATTTAAAGTGAGCAATTTCAGAGGCTGAATTACGTTTCCACCTGTGACTGTCTCCTGCCTGAGGTATTGTTTTATAGACCTATTCCCAGATACAATTCTTTTTTAAGTAAAAAAATTGCAATTTTGGGGGTCTTTTAAATTCCTTTATGAAGCTAGAATGCATCTGGTCAAATTTTCTAGATGCCTCATTTTCTAAAGTCTTGATTAAAGTTATGATCCAAGTGGTTCCTTTAAAAAAAAAGAAAAAAAAGGCAAGCAGCAGCATGAGATGGCAGAGCTACAAGCAGTCCTCAGTCTGCATCACTCAGTAGCCCGCGGCTACTGGACTCGGGGATATTCCCCGGCTCTTCTGTCACAGCTGCATCACCGTGGAGAAGGAAGGAGTGTTTTCCTGGGCAATGGGCTGGCGGGTCGCCATGCTGCCGGCTCTGGTCCTGCGCCAGAGCTGAGATCCAGCAGACTTTCCTCCTTCAGTGCCAGCAGCTGAGCGGAGGGAAGCGGTTTTGGGGCTCGGTTCCCCCCCAGCCCACAGTGCTCTGTGCTGGCTGCGGTGCCTTGCCTTGTGCAAGTCACGCCTGAGTAGAGCTCCCTGTAAACAGACTCACCTGCTGCTCACCGCTGCCAAGTGCCGAGCACTGCTCGCTATATAACCCTCTTCCCAGAGAGCCGATGCACTGGGGAATATTTGTACAAGCTTATTTTAAGTCTGTCACTTCTCAGCCGACATTAGATGTCTAGACTCCTGCTATAATCAAAGGTGAGAGGTAGGTTCCTAATTACAGCGAATCACACCCTAAAAGATCCCTTGTCTGTATGGGGAGCACGGACACCTTACACAGGTGGTTAAAATGGTTCTGAATGTTGCCTGTTGTGTGCTGGGTCTGCCGCTGTGACTGCAAACAAATACAGGACTGCCTCGCCTTGTGTAAATCAAATGCTTTAGCGGCACTCTTAAGGGAGAAATGTTAGTAGTACTCAAATGGAAATTAACTGGAGAGTGCATTTATTTTTGGCCAGTCCCCTGGGAGCACCTGCCAAGCATTTCCTCTCATTTCAGACCTCGCTGTTCCTGCTGCGAAAGTCTGATGGAGCTTCGAGTCTGGGTCAAGGTGAGTGCCTGGCTCTTCATCAGCTGTCTGTGCCATTTAGAAGGGAAAGAGGAAAGGAAGATAAGCAGCAGGCTGGGTGTGAGGAATGGTGTGCTCCTGTGAGAGCATGCAGGAACGCGAACAGGACTGCTTGTGTATGGTTTATGTGCCAATGAAATCCACCTGCTGGTCCCCAAGCATCCGTGTACAGTTTTAGAACAAAACTATTCAATCATAAATTAAATAGAGAAAATTAATTCTGGCCTTGCTCATTGCAGGATGACAGCCAATTGCCTAAACCAAGGCTTACTTGTGCCCGTTTGAAACCAGAGTAACTGGCACAAGCTGTAGTGCCCATGTAAGAGGTTTCCTAGGGTTGTGGACACTCAAGCATTGGTGATGGGGACTTCAGCATCAGGTGGACCAGGCTCTCTCCTTCTGTGGGGACATGACTTGCGTGTGCACAGGCATGTGCCTTGCAGGGAGCCAGGAGGGCCCCGGTGCTGGACGGGAGCTGGCACAGCCAGGCTGCTCCTCTCCCACCTCCCAGCACTGCGTGGCTGGGAGCACACTCAGAGCTGGGTGCTGCTCTGCCCTTCTCATGGCAGGACTTGCAAGCAGAGATGGTTGGGACTTTATTTTATCAGAATAACTCCTATCTCGGATGGAAGGACGCTGGGGCATTGGGGTCAATTTGCATCTTTTGCAAACGCCTTAGAAACTCATATTTGTTCTCTGGATTCCTGAAAAGCAGAAAAACCTGGTGGGGTTTTTTTTGGTGTAGTGGTTGGTTTTGTTTTTTTTTTTTTTTTAAATTTTCCACCAGGGACAGAAGTTGCTGGCTGAGAATCTGAGGTCTGAACCCAAAAAAAACATGTCTCAAGGAGCAGTGTAACTGCTCTGGCCAAGGTTTTTGTTTTCACTCAGCCTGCTCCAGAAGTCTGCAGGATCCAAAAGGCAGAGTGTAAGGTGAGGTTCAGTGGATCAATGAACAGCTGTAAAAAAGCTTTCCTGCCTTTCCCAGCAGTTAATAACTTTGTTGCACAGAACTTAGTTTTTCAGAAAGACCTCATGTGATTTTTGGCTGACTGAGGTGAGGGCTGGCGAGGAACGTGCACAGTTACAAATGGGGAGAATTTTTTTTTTACAGGAAAAAAACCCAAACCCTCAGACAAACAAACTTGCTTTCACCAAAATCTTTGTTCCTGTTTCTGAGAGTGTGCAGTATTACCTGCAGTAATAAAACAGTGCATAAAAAGCAGCCTTATTCAGACTGAGAAGTGTGGAAATTGGAGTGCAGAACAGGTAGTGTCAGAGCAATCAAGGTGTCTGCTTGGGATATTTTCCCTCAGGCTGGACAGGGGTGATCTATGTGGCTGGGCTGGTATAATGGCAAAGAGCAGGTATGACTCAGGGCTGATACTGCTTGGGAGGAAAGTGTGTTTGTTGCCAAATTCTGGATGCTGGCTCTTGGAGAAGAGAGATGACTGTCTTCTTGGCTTCTAAACCTAGAGGAGACTTTTAGCGCAGCTAAATTGTACGTGTCCTTTGGGAAGGCTTTTGAGGCCAAAACCACTAAAAAACCCAGACTCTTTCATCTAAATACAGTCCTAGGAAATTACCATCCTCTCAATCTAATGTCTCTCTTGGAGAATGTTATTCCTCTTTTGCAAATAAGGGTTTGCTTGTTTACTCATCCTTCTACCTGTAATGGAAATGTTCCATTAAGTATAGCAGAAGTTATAAACAAAGAAGGAAACTGACGCTTATAAAACTCAAGAAGTTTGGGATTATTCTTAAGTTATTGTGTGTAGATTGTTTGTTTGGTTTTCTTTAACCGTGTCATAACATTTTGTAATTGGGCAGTGATTTTATATGAAATATTATTACAGGTTCAAAACCCTGTCAAAAAGTGCTCATATGTCTTTTTTTTTTTCTCTGTGACTCTTCTGTAAATGTGAGAGAGTTAACAACCCAACCCAAAGTGCTGGAGATGGGCAAGTTCTTCTCAGACCAGTGCACAGATGTTCACTTGTTGGGACCATTCAGGCTCACCGCAGGCTGGTGATCTCTACCATGTTAGCTGGATAGATATGAATTTGATGTTTTTAACTTAGTATTATGGGGATAATTTTCTTTTTATCAAAATCTTGAGCCAAGCACAAAATTTGTTGTGCTTGGGCTGGTCTCCACCTTAAGGAATTTGTGACCTGACCCCTGCTGGTGACCCTTACAGTGACACAAGTGGAAGGGGTCACTCAACCTGTTTTTGAAAGAGGTTACTTGCTGACAAACCCTATTGTTTCTACTGCTGATGCCATAGAGTGGATCTCCAGGTGTAATAAAACCCCAGGGCTAACAAAAAGCAGAGCTGGTGGGTGTTTAACTGCTGACTTAATGAACAGAGAAAAATCTGACACTATTTTGACATATGCCTGAAGTGATGCTGTCTTACACTCCTGTAGCTTTGGATTTTGTTCCTGTCTTCATTTTAACTCTTTTCCCTCTTGCTGTTGCTGTCATCATAACACTTTCCTCCCCCCCTTCTCTCCTCCCGTATTCTTTAACATCTTCACGGTTTTGGGGGAAATTACCAGGCTCGTTCTGTCCAGTCGGGGCGGGATGCACGTGGCAATAACAAACCCGCTGAGATGCACAGTCAACGCTCTCCAGCAGAGCAGGCTGACACATCGGGCAGCCCTCCAGCTGCCAGGAGGTGATAGCAAAGTATAAACTCTGCCCTTACTGGAGAACAGAATCAATCCTTTGCTAGCACAAGCCTTGGCAGAAAGCAAGTGAGCGCACGGATGTATTCGGGTCTAACACAGTTTGACTGAAGTTTTGTCCTCTGCTTGTCAGCCCAGGTGCTCTGGGCAGGCTTAGAAAGGAATGGTGCTAAAGATCTTACAATCAAAACAGACTCTTATTGCTGGATCATAATGTAACAACCAACTTTCATGCCCAGACAGAATTCCCACTGATGTCAAAGGTTTTATTTCCACTGAGAAATTGGTAAGCGCTGCGGATTTTGGAATATTATCAACATTAAAACAACAGTCTGGACTGTGTTTTCCCTGCTGTTGTCATGTGAAACACTTAGGGGTGACTATAAGTGTAAGTCTCTGTTACTCTTTCATTTTGTTCATTTGATGGCAGAATTGCTGTCTGCTCAGTTAATTAATTTCTCCTGCTGTGCTCCGGTCTTTCACACAACACTGGGGAAAAAAAAGGTCTTGGAGAGTGAGACAATGTAGCACAAACCCACAAAAGTTGTTAGAGGGACCCAGGGGAGGAGAGAGGTTTGGAAAGCTGGATTTATTGTTTAAAAATGGTTTTCCTGTAGATCACAAGTACATGTGTCACTGCGGAGTCAGCGGTCAGAGCAGCTGAATGGGTAGGAGTTTGCTTGACCTGCTTGGAAACCCATTATGAAATTCTGTGATAATTCCCTGTAAGCAGGTTCATAAGTGATGGGGAAGCTGTTTCTTCCCGTTCAAAGCTGCCAGACCTTTTTACTGCTGGGAAGAGATTTGTGCTGTCTCCTGTGACTCCACACTGGGAGCCCCACTGGCTCCTTGGGCTCCATTCATTCCCGCCGTGGTCAAGACATGAGCTGTTCCTCACAGGTAAATAGCACTGATGATAATTAAGTTTTCGTTCCCTCATCTTGAGCCAACTGCAGAAGTGTAAATATTGTTATTGCAGTTTTACAGGTGAGGGGAAGACATGTGGGGAGAAATGAAATTAGTCCAGAGAGCTCAGCCTCGTGGCCGTGCTGTGAACTGAGCAGCTTGCTCTGATGGGGTGACCTGTGAGAGGCTGGAGAAAGAGACCCTGTGTGTTATTGTTGCTCTGGGAGAGGCTGAAGGACCCCAAAAACATAGAATGGTTTAGGCTGGAAAGGACCTTTTAAAGGTCATCTAGTCCAACTCCCCTGCACTGAGCAGGGACACCTTCAACTAGATCAAGTGTCTCAAAGTCTCAAGAGTCCCATCCAACCTGACCTTGAATGTCTCCAGGGCTGGGGCATCTACCACCTGTCTGGGCAACCCGTGCCAGTGTTTCACCACTCTCATTGTGAAAAAACCTTTTCCTTACAGTTGAGGAAATCAGCTCTCTTTCAGTTAAAACCTTTACCCCTTGTCCTATCGCAACAGCCCCTGCTAAAAAGTTTGTCCCCATCTTTCTTGTAGCCCCTTCAGGCACTGGAAGGTGCTCTAAGGTCTCCCTGGATCCTTCTCTTCTCCAGGCAGAACAACCCCAACTTTCTCATCCTGTCTTTGTAGGAGAGGTGTTCCAGCCCTCTGATTATCTTCATGGCCCTCCTCTGGTCCTGTTCCTGCAGGTCCTTCCTGTGCTGAGGACCCCAGAGCCGGACACAGTACTTCAGGTGCCACTTACTTGGTTCTGTGCAGAACACGGATTCATGAGTCTTTAAGCTGGCTGTGGGCTGGATTGGACTGAGGTGCATCAGAGCCCAGGCTGGTGGGGCTCTCACAGTACTGTTTCCAGCTGTTAGAGCCAACACTCACCACAGTTCTTTCCTTCTTAGCATCTTTCCGTGGCCGGGGATGGTGCTTGGCCCCTTGCTGCTGGGTGCACGGAGATTATAAAATGGTCCATGTCATCTGGTGTGTTTGTGTGTGTTGTGACTCCATGGAAAAGCTCAGTGCTTTGAGCCTACTGTCTTCCAGATGCGATGTCTACCATCCCTGCTCCTCCCGGTGGAGCCAGTGCTGTCCCTGGTGGGAGTGTTTGCTACATCAAAGCCCGGTTTGTGCTGCGAGCCGATGATTTCTCTGGTATATTTACACTTGTAAGGGAAGATTTTTTTTTTCCCCTTGTAAATATCACGGCACTTCTGTTGCTTCTGTGCTGGCCCATCTGTGCACCATTTTCACTTGTATTGACTCATGTTCACAGAGTAGTAAGAACTGTCTGTAAGTGTTTTAATTTCTCGGTTGGAGTGGGCCCATTTTGCTCTCCCAGTTAGCTCAGAGGCAGATGAGTGCTGGGGTTTCTTTTTCCTAATGACATCTCTGGACTCTATTGCATTTGTAAAGATTTTAATGAAGTAGTTTTCACTTTTCTATTCATATTTTTCAGGACTTCCCATGTTTCTGGGGTTTGTTCTCTGCAGTGAGATGTGCTTTCTGCCTGTTTTCTGCATGGCCGGACATCACTGGCCCCCTCTGAAAGTGGGTACAATGTCTTTAGTCTGTCATAAGGTTTCAAGTTCAGATATTTCAGAAGAAGGAAACTTTAGGTTGTTCATGCAGATTGTATTCAGGCCCCTTGCATTGTGCTGTGCTCTTTTTAATGAATGTTCACATACTGATTTTCTCCACCTCTGTCTCTATAGAGTAGACCTCTGTAGAGACACCTCTATCTGTTTTCAGAGTAGCCAGAAGCTATTTATTAAACTACTTTTGAACATTTTGACTTGTCTTTGCTGCTCCCTGTGCACCCAGGGTTGTGTTCATTGTCTGCAGGTCAGACCTTGCTCTGTAGCCAGGCTGATCACAGGCTCTTTTCAGTAGCTGCTTCTCCAGTGCTCTGTTCTGGCCTGGTACCTCAGAGACCCTGCAACCAAAGGACACAAAACCAAAGGGCAACAAAAGTTTGCAGTGAAAGCCCCACCACACCCTGTAGCCTCAGGAGCATCCTTGGTCACTGTTGGATGCTGTGTGTGTTGCCTCACCAGTGTGTCTGGCACAGTGGGGGAACCAAGCTTGCTCAGCACCGAGGGTAGTCAAAGTTATATGGGTATATATATGTCAGAAGCTGAAAACAGCCAAATTGTGATCCTTTTTTCACCCTGAGAATATGAAGAGACGTGTTTCACAGCAGTCAAGTCTGCCAGTATTTCAAGGTATTGCTTTTAGAAGCATGGAGATGTGAGAATGTTTCAGTAAATTACGAAAAGATCCTTTTAACAGGGGCAAAGGAGTCTTTTTCATTAAACATATTCTTGGGAAAGATTCAAGCCATTTCAGCCAAAATGAAAGAGTTTAGCCCAAGGCCAAATCCAGCTGGAGAAGTTTTCAACCAAAACAATTAATTATACATGAGGTTACGAGCAACCAAAACTGGAGTTTATACAACAGTCACCTGTAATTACAGCAGCACTCTCAACTCTACCTGGAACATTGGCATCAGTGTCAGTGCAAGTTCTTGGGTGACTCTCTCAGGAAGAACTTTCTTGCAGAGTTATGATAAACCCCAGCTTGCTGTTTTGAGGGCATGGGAGCAAACATTCCATATCAGAAATAATCTGCTTCTGAAAGATGAATTAACTGGTGACTTTCAGAGCAGTGTGTTGTCTGTGTTCAGTGTTTACCCAGGGTCAGGTTTAAATGGGCTATTATGTTCCTGTTGCACGTGGGAGGAAGGGTGTAATGAAGAGGGAGCCTCCTATGACGGGGAACAGCTCAGGCAGGAGGAAACTGGGGTGGCAGAGATTAATGGGGCTGCGTCCCACATGCAATATCTCCATCTGAGCAAGGCTTTCCTGGGAAACTGGAAGGTAACCTCCAGATGATGGAGGTTGTCCGTTGTAAAAGCAGTTCCTTGCTTAGCAGGGAGCGAGGTTGTAGGTGTGTCCTGAATGAACAGTTCCTCATGGAGATGCTCATGCCACACAGACACGAGTGCACATTTGGGAAGCTTGCACGTGGGGTGCTTGCCTCCCTCAGCTGCTAAATTGAGCTGCATGTGAACTCTCTCAGCAGTAGAGGTATGCTGACAAACAGTCATCTCCGGTGATGAAAGGAGTGCAGGTGAGAGGAAATTTTGTGGGAGGAGATCCTGCTCTGAATTTCTCGTGGAAACCGTAATTATGTGATTGAATGCAGAGAGGTATGAGGGTTTCCAGTGTAAGCTCTGAAAAACGCTTAGGGAAGCAGCCTACGGATGAGGCTGCTCATTCAGACCTTATCTACTCATGTGGGAGCGTAGAAATCTAAGCACTCTACCTTATCTCTTCTCCCCTGGGAGATCACTGTTGAGAGAGTCTGACCTCTTGCTTACCGTTTCAAATCAAACCCGGTGTAATAGTGGCTTTGGCCATGCAGTGCCTCAGTCACTTAATGAAATAATCTTGTTCCCTGCCCTTCTGGGTAGATATATGTCTTGCCCAAATACCACTTAAGTGATACCTGGAGGATAGTTGTAACTGAGCAGAGCTGTGCAGAAACATCCTCCCTTACTCCAGGCTTTCCCTGCGGATGCAGAGCTTAAGATGTTCGAGGCTGTGGAATTTTGTCACTCTACACTGGGGCAACTCCTATGTTGTATATGAAGAGGATCCCTGTTTTCCCTTGCTCCTGGGCTTCTGCAGTTCCCTGCAGGTTTAAATTAACTTTGAATCAATGTTGATTAAAAGCAGTCAGTGCAAGGAGATTCCCAGATCTGAAATGAATGTTCTCCAAAAACAAGGACAACTCAGTGCCAGCACAAGGGTATCCATACAAACAACTCTCAGCCAGATCAAGCCAGAATCTGTTTTGCTTTCTCACACTTGGAGCTGGTATATTTTAAAGGATGTCAAGCAGTAAATGTGGCAAAGGGGAAAAATTGTTACAGACTGTATTTGGCAGAAAACCAGCAAAGATAAAATACCATACGTTCTGTGCAATGAGCTCCTACATAAATGATTCATTCACTAGAACACAGCTGGGGTCAACGTCTTCTATTTGAATAGCCCAAAGTTATGCAAATATTTTTATGGAGGTTTAAAAAAAAAAAAAAAAGAAAAAAGAAAAAGACAATATATTCTGTTCCAATAAAAAAGCTCTTTATCTATGTAACTTTTAAGAATCAAAATCCCACAAGAACAGTGTCACTGTGTTATACACATATATACAGCAGCAAATGACAAGATATACCCTAGAGATGCAAACTCTGAAAAGATTGCTTGTTTTCCTTTGTATTGCCAGCCAAGTCTGTGTTACAAATTGTGTGTGGTGGAGATCACACTATTTCAAAATATCAAATTGCTAATTAAAGAAACTACTCAAGGAAACTTTCCAGTAGAACAATATATGCAGTGGGATAATAGTAGTCACTATTTCTTTAATGAGTTTCTTTCCTAACCAAAATTTCTTACAATACATTCAGTGCAGCTATTCAGTTAGATTATTATGAATCACATGTGTATTATTTCTGATTCGGTATTAACATAAAAACTTCTGATGAACCATAGTATTACAAAAACAGGTCTGGTGTATAGAATGGCAATATCATTCCTGCTGATGAAAGACTGGAAATGAAGGTCCTTATACAGCAATACAATTTAATGTGTTAATTCCTAGACTTAATTTGCAAAGGTGCTGAGAAACTACAGGTCCAACTGAAGCCAAGGAGGGCAGGGTGTCTCTGTATGGTCAGATATGTTGATCCACGTCCTGAGCATTGCTCTGCAGTGCAACATTGCATTCTGTGGGATCTGAATCAGCAAAAGGTAACAGGAGGGAGAAATCTTTCTTGGTGTGTGTTCTTGTAACATGGTTGATTGAGTTGGTGATTTTCTCAAATACTTATATTTTGCTATGTTGCTGTAATTTAGCCATGTCCAAGGGACAGTGTGTACATCACACCTTGCGAAGTGATGCAGGTAGACAAGTCAAGCAAAGAGTAGTTTAGTTGTGTAGCAGAGATAAGAGCACAGAACATAAGAGATCTCTTAAATTCCTTTGTCCCTGTTCTGTGAGAGTATGGTGGTGAAAATACTCCCTTCGGGTTCTGAAGGGAAGTTGACATAATGAGGTAGATTTCCAAAAATATTCCAAGAAGGTGGACAGCTTTTTCAGTGGCTTGTTGGTGGTAACTGGGTGCCTCACTTGGTATTCTTGAAAATCCTTCCTTCCTTCTAATTAACTTCTCTAGTGTCTATTTCATGTTCTCTGGTGAACATGAATGACTTTTTGATCTTGGGTTTTGTATTCCTAAATAGCCATTCTTTGTATTCTCGTCAAATAAAGAAAGCAAACAACCATTTAAAGCAAAGAATGCAAAAGCTTCCTAAGTACAAAGGTAAGGCTTTTCCTCCTCATATGATTGGAGTGGTTACTGGGCATTAGATAAGTAGTCCTTGATGAGTCCTTGGTTTGAATCATAGAATGTGACCATTCCACACAGTCAGAGACCTGTGGAATGATTGTTCCTCAGCTGCCTTAAAAATCTGTCTTGTAGCCTCTGGTGCTCTGAATGATTTAGCCTTTTCTTTATCGCCAGATGCAATGATGAGGGTAGTGTTGGGATAATGGCTTTGGATAGTTCATCCACAGCTGGTCCTCACCCTGACACTGGTTACCATGACTCTTCTGCATGTCCTTGCACTGATTGACTCCCATTCCTTTCCAAATAAGATCTGAGACAAACCCCATGGGAATGAATCACTTGGAGGAGGACAACAGCTTTTTTTACTTACATCAGTAAGACAGTACTGTGGTCAGGCTTCTTTGTGCCATTGTTTTCTTGGCATCTAAACTTCCCTTGGATGTTTGCCATGAGAGTTAGTGACCAGGTGAGCTGTTTCGAAATATAACCTGTGGAACACGACTGAGGTCAGGGAATATAGATCAGCTTAATTCCCATGTGTCCAAAGCACCCTGTCAAATGAAAAAATAGTGGACAGTCTAACAGGTAAGACTTCACTCACTGGATCCAGACTTGGCTCTTTTGTCTCTAACATATAACAGACAAGCCAAAATCCAGTCACCACTGCCCTGAACACCTCCACAATGTGGGTTGGATGTGGATTCCATCTACTGGGGAAATCATGAGTCAGTGTTCCAAGATGCAAATAAATGCTGATGGCAGGACTACATCACAGGAAAAAAAATCAGGGAAGAAAGATGGAAAGGATCAAAGACCAGTATATTTTTCTGCCTTAACTGGAGCCATCCCTAGGTGGCTTCTCTCAGTCTGGAAGGCATCATGTTGGATCTGAGAGTTACTGATCTGGGAAGCTGTTGACACCTGAATGGTGGAAAGAGTAGAGAGAAGGAGAAGTTGGTGAAGGGCAGCAAGAGAGCACAGAGTCCCTCACCACTGATGACCATGGGCTCCTTTGTTTTCCTTTGTTTGATGATGGCTATTCCTGCACCGCCTCAGATGCTCTCCCCTTTCCTGCCTTGCAGAGCTTTGCTCTTTGCATCTCAGTGGATTTATTCTACTCCTTATCTAATTTTAATTAAAGCTCCTATCTCCCTCCCCAACATAATCAACTGAAGAAAAATGAGCTGGTAAGTCATTGTTTTTACCACTTTGGCAGCAAACGAATGTTATGTCTGGCACGCTCGGCACCAAGTCAGAAAATGAATCAGCAGCTGTTGTGACAGAAGCTTTTTCCTGAATGGGGAAACAGAGACAAAAAGAAAACAGGCCAAGGGGAGGTTTCTGCAGTGGGCACTGCCAGCCCCCATCACCAAGAGGAAAGTCTTTGCCCTTTGCTGGGGAAGGAGCCCTGGCTGCCGGCGGGGCAGTGGGGACAGGAGCTGTCATTTTGTGACTGATGTCAGCTGGGTGCTGATGCCTGTGGCTGTTCCCAGGAGGGGAGTGATGGGATGAGGGGGTTTATGGAAAGCAAGAGTGACTCAAATCCTTTCAAGCCTTCCTGAAAGCCCCATCTTGGCCAGGTGGGCAGTGGGAGTTCATGCAGGCACATCCATCAAGAAACACTTAACTTGTCCCGGCGTGGCACTGTGGCATGGTTTGTTTTGTGCCTGTCCATGGGAAAAGGATGAATATTTCTTTGTGTCTGGACAGACTTAGATCATATTTAATTATTTTAAGCGGTAACCTTGCATGTATCATACAGAGCATGAACAAGGTCTTGGAGGAAAGAGTGGTTTATGGTTCCCCCAGATCACCCTCATCCTTTTGCTTTATCTAATGGTTAACTTCTCTTAAGGACTGAATTTGCTTTGTGACCTTTGGCATCTGCTGCTTCTTTTACACCAAACGTTTGAGGGCACACGAGAAATGCTTTCGACTAATATTATGGCCTTGTTAATATATTGCAAACTATTTCTACAGGAGCAGCATCAAAATTTTACCTGCTAAATAAATATTGCTGGGCTAAGCTAATACACAGAGTAGATCTGGAGGCATTGCCACAATGCAGCAGACACAGGATCCAGCTGGAGAACTGTACCATTCAACTGGGTGATGACCAACACTGGGGCTCCAGCAGGTTAGTCTGAGGCAGAGAACCAGCCCCTGTATCTCCTTGGAAAGGGCTGATTTTTTTAAAGGCTCTCATGATCAGGCTGGGGCTCCTGCACATCTGCAGTGCCTTGTCCCTATTTTACATTCACTGAAAGATTTTTGAATGGACTTCAGAAGCCATTAGAAACCCAAATGTCGACTTGCACTTGCAAAATGTCTCTGGTTAATGTTTTCCTACCGACGCTCTGCTTTGCTCCCTGCCTGCCAGAGTTTCCTGTGACCTATTTGAAATATCACTCTCCTAAGTGAAAATGTGCCTCTCTTTTTCAAACTTGCAAAACTCACAAAAATAAATAGCCTAATTTGGCCAGTTAATAGCCCTCTCCTGGGGCTCCTCTCAGCAACTAAGAGGCCTTTTAAATACAACATTTGTGACTGCGTCATTAAAGCTCTGCATGATCCAAGCAGACTAAACCAAAAAGAAAGAAATGCCTTATTTGATCTAAGTTTTCTTTTCTTTTAAATAGTGACACTAGAGACCCATTTATTTTTAATTACACAATTGCTTTATTAAAAGCCTAAATCCTGCAGTCCCTAGTCATTGCTCAGGCAAAACTGCTATCATTGAAGGAAGGACCTGTAGGAGTCAATCCTAAAAATAGGGCAGCTGACAAAGTCTGCCTTTAAAAATGGGTTTGCTTTATTTCTGAAGGATTTCCCAAGTCAAAGAGAACTTGCCTCTGCTTTGCTTTTCAGCTCTGTGGCAATTTGAAAGCTGAATTTAGGAAAGCAGTTGCTCCAGAAAGTGAAACCACCCTCAGTTTTCCTTTCAGACTGACTTTGCTGCCCTTTTTACCCTGAAACACCACCCTCTACAGAGCCATGGTAGTATTTACTGGCATGAGATATGCCTGAGAGTTCATAGAATCATAGAATCTCCTGAATTGGAAGGGACCCACAAGCACAAAGATCATCAAAGGCCAACTCCTGGCCCTGCACAGGACAGCCCCTGAATCCACACCATGTTCCTGGGAGCATCGTCCAAGTGCTCCTTGAACTCTGCCAGGCTTGGTGCTATGTCCAGTTCCCTGCTGGAGCAGTGGGAAGCCCACTTTGAGCCCTGAAATACCTCTCTGCAGCCCTGCTTCACATGTGGGGAATAAATCCAGCTGCTGGGAGACTGACAGAGGGCAGGATTGATCCTGTGCTGCTGATCCTGTGCTACCCAAATGCATTTCTGTCTTTGGACTCTGAAGGTCAGATCTCCTTGCTGGGTTAAGATGATGCTGCTAGAAGTAGGAGAGGGAGCAGGGTAGCCAGCCACATATACTGGATTATATTTCTGGGCTAAACTCCAGAGCCTTCAATTTTATTATCTAATTACCCAACCAAACTCATTCATCTTTATTTTTCAGTCTTTCCCACAGATCCCAGTTTAAATGCAGCTCTGCTATCTGAAGTGCTGCCCAGGCACTCTCTGCTTGGAAAAATTCACAGTTTCTCAGCTTTATTCGCTCAAACTGTGTTTTCTTAGTGTAAAGGATGAGAATGGCAGAAATCCCAGCCCTGGTCAGCAGCAGAGGTCTGCGTTTGGCTGTGCTGAGGTGAAGGTCGCTGCATTATCGTGGGAAAGTGTATCAGGGGAGGTGAAAGAAAGCAAATAAACCTCTAGTTAGAAGCAGGCTTCATCACCTGTGTGACACATCATTAGGTTGCACACAGGGCTTTGTGGTGTGGCTCACTGTGATACACGGCTTTATCACCCAGTATAAACACCAAGAGTTAGTAAATAAGAACAACAGGGGGGAAAAACTGCCCCTCCCAGAAATTAATGAGGCATCAGGAGTACATCCATGGAAGATGGAGTCTAAGGAGGGAAAGGTGGTCCATCCTTTTTCTCTTAAGGGTCAAAGCAGGGGCTTGGCCCTGCCCTCCCGTTCTTGTGTGCCGGGCTAAGGCGTGGCACGAAACCCCCCAGCCACGCGTGCGGGAGGGGAGCAGGACGTGAGCCCTCCTCTCCATATGTTACTGTCGTGTAGACGTAATCCGTGTCCCATGCTGGGGCAGAGGCTCCTGGTTAGCATAACCCTGCCCCGGGGAGGGGCTTAGCTTGCAAATATATTGCCTTTTCAGTGCTCCTTGCCTTTATTTCCTAAGGGAATGCAGATCCTGGCAGGTTCGCTGAGCATCCAGATAAGGTAAATGGTTAGAAAGTAGAAAACTTCTGCCCAGATTTAACAGTATTCCTGTTTGCTCTCCAGTTTACAGGGTCTGGGCAGGGGGAGAGAGGAGAGAGGTGGCAGATGCTGCAGAGCTTGAGGCTGCTGTCTTGCCAGCTTGCCTTCGTTTGAGAGAAGAGAGATGGGAGAGAAGCCTCCATGCAGCCTTTCTCCCTTGGAGGCCTCTTGCAGAAGGAGCCCTCCTGGCACTGCTTCCCAGCCCCAGCATGCAGCCCACTGGATTTGGGGGCTGCCTCAAAGGAGGCTGGGGCAGGGGCACAGATGCTTTGTATTCAGTTTGCCCTCCTGGCCATCGACTGCCCGCTGAAGGTGTTGGTGCTGTGCTGTGCCATGCGAGGAGCTGCTCAGCAGGGCAAGGAAGGCGTGTTGCAGCCCAGGTAGGTTTGTGACAGGAAGGGGGCTCTGGCCAGGCTTCCACTAGTGGAGCAGATGTTCTGCAGGAGGTGGTAGCACCTTATGCAGGACAAGCCTCAATTCTTGCTGAAGGAAGGAGCCTCCTGGGGCAGAGCACATGGAGCAGAAGGGGAAACAGAGATGGGTCTGGTCCAGAGTAGGGAATGAGCAGTGTCTGGTGATGGAGGTGCTGAACCCTTAGTGTGCCAGGTAAAAGCCCATCAGGCTCCCAAGTCATGTTGTGCTTATGGGGGCCTCACTCAGAGATGCTTTCACATGTGGCCACAATTCTGTTCATCCTGCTCCTCTGGTGGCTATGGTATTTCTCCTCACCTCGTCTCTACCTGCTGTTGTCTAGGCTTTCTCCAACCAGGGACCAGCTGACTTTATCTTCCCAGATGTTTCTTGTGATCTCTCCCATTCTAGCTTTTATCCCTGACACAAGCAGCACTTGGAACAATTAACACCTTGTGCTCCTAACATCTTATGGTTTACAAGGCAGCTGGTTACTAGGGCAACAACTGCACTTTTTTCCTTCAGTGTATTGACTGAAAATCAACATTTTATATTAAAGGAAAAGAAAAATAATATTCTCTCTAGCCACAGTGAGTTACAACACCATCTCTCCTGTAATCAAGATATTGCTGAATTATGGTGCTATAAACAAACACTTCTGATATAACCACAAACACTGTGGGACATGTAACACATTGGCAGTATATTTCAAGTGACAAACTCATTTATTGCAGGGAGTGGAGGGAGGAAAAACACCTTTCCAGAAGCCACTGCAAGGAATTACAGCAAAGAATGACCGGAGCTTAAGGATACAGGAACAAAGTAATTCTAACAACCTGGCCGGAACAATGCACTTCAAAGTATGAACAAGATCAGAGCAGTACTGGTAGCTCAGAAGGTGAGGACACAGGACTGGGTTATTTTCTCCCTCCAGGTGGCATAAATCATGATTAATTCCACAGCACTTAATAGAATCACCATGCTCTGAGGCTGATGTAAGGCAGTAGCTCCCAGGAGGTTGGGGAAGCAAGCCCACAGCTATCCCATAACCTTTGTAGGCCAGTGTGGAGGCTTCCCTGCTTGCAGGTGGGACTCGGGTAACAATCATGAATCATTAAGGTACATAACTATCTGGGAGATCAAAGAGATCAGCAGCTTGAGAGGTGAAATTAGCTTGTGCCAGATGCTGTGGAGGCAGAGAATAGGCTGGGAGCTTCTTGCCAAAGAGATTTCATCTCTTGCTGTGTTCCAGGTGGCTGCTGGGTCACTTTGGTCAGTGGGATTGGAAGAGAGCCATCATCTGCCTCCTCGACTGTCTGCCAACCCTGGTGTGTGGTGAGTTCCAGGTCATGAGACTTCCTTGCCCAAACAGGGTGATTTTGTGGGCTGTTTTACTATGCTGCGATGTGCTAGGCTGTTTTGGTAGTGACCTGCTGCTCAAGCTGTTAAATACATGTAAGCTGTCAGTGGTGCCTCTGTTGGCTGTGAGCAGGACTGTGGATGGAGGAGGGGAAGCAGGATGAGCTGGGCAGCTGTTCGGTGTCTCCCCAGCCACATACAAAAGGACAGCCATGCTGTGCAGTGGAAATGGGAGGAGGAAATAGGGATATTGCCTCCCCACATCCTCTTAGTAAACCTGCCCCTGGAATAGGTAATGTATATAACCATCTAGGTGCATACATGAATTTGATCACTTGTGGTCAGGAGCTACCAGTGCTTAAAGCTCATTGTCTTTGTCTTAAAACTTCCGTATTTGTACCAACATGCAGAGTATTAACAGGTTATCAAAAGCTTGCATGGGGTTTGCAGGACTGACTTTGAAGTAAAAAACCTGCTAGATTCTGATGTGAAAGGTGACATAGCTGATGCTACTGGTGAGGATGATCAGGGTGCCACTGCTCCTGGAAGGCTGGGTTTCCAAACATGGCCTTACAAGAACACTGGGGTTCTCTGCCTTTGGTTTTAAGTGAGTTTGGGAGTGAGGGGAATAAAGCGTCAAGCAAACACACCGTAGAGCTTGTAAATGAGCACAAA
Organism: Manacus vitellinus; assembly: GCF_001715985.3. NCBI lineage: Eukaryota > Metazoa > Chordata > Aves > Passeriformes > Pipridae > Manacus > Manacus vitellinus. The sequence continues at coordinate 5,587,306 of NW_021939395.1, forward strand.
AATGCATTGAATGGGAGCTGTTCAGCTTACAGACTTCTGATGGGTTTGACAGCTCAGCTCAAAAGTTCCTTGAATAATAGGTCTGTGATTTCTGGCAGCCTGTAAGCACTGAACTTCTTTAGATTTCAAAGCAAATAGATACATCTTAACAAAGACCACCTTGTGTCAGCTATCCTTAAAATTATAGCACATAGATTAAAGTAAAATGTGTGTACTTGTCCCTCCTGGGACACCAGGGAAGGGGAAAGCATTATCAGAATTCTTTAAACTCATCTTAACAGTATTGAACCAATTATTTTGTTAAATCTGGGTTTGTTTTCTGCCTCTCAATGAGAACATTTGAAGTCTATCATTTCCATCATTTACGAGTTACCAGTATGCAAGTGTAAAATTTCCAATTGGAACATATGGTATCAGAGGGAACAAGGGGGAAATATCTGATTGCTCACGCTCCCCAAGCTCCAAATCTACTCCATTTAGTATTTTGCTCACAGTTCCTGCAGGGGGAAATAAAAGAAATCATCTCTGAGCTGAGACCAAGCACTGAACATTTCACCCTGAATAGGAATCTGTTTGAGAAGCTTATAAGCAGCTGAAAAGGGAATAGAATAGAAACTACATTTCTGTTTCTTCACTGGGGTTGTGGCTATGGGCAGCTAAGGGCAGAACCTACTGCTGATAAAGCCCCTCTGAACCTTCTTCTCTGAGTTCTGAAACCTGGTTTGGTGATGTGCCTGAAGCCCATGAAATACCAATTTTTCCTGTGAAAGGAGAGACTCTTGGTGACTGCACTAATAGAGGAACAGACGCTTCACCTGCCTTAACCCAGGTAGTTGCCCCATTTGTTCAGAGGCTTGCCATGGATGTGGAGTGGCCTGGGGTGCTCAAGGGTGGTGAATGAGAATGTGCTGGGAACTGATCCCCAGCTCGCAGGGATGGCTGAGCTGAGGTGTCACAGGAGCCGTGGCTGGTGTGATGGTGGATGGACAGTGTGGGTTTGCAGTCCCTCCCTCTGCCTGCAATGTTGTTGTACCCTGAGGTTTTACACAAAGCTAGGTTCTGGGGTTTTGTCAGTCCAGGCATGAAGGCAAAGTAACGCTGCTGAGGCAGCCTGCTTCTGCACAATGGCCTTGCCTCCAGCCAGTGCATGGGGACAGAGCAAGGAGCAGGCCAGACACCAGTTGTTCTCCCTCCCCATGGCATCAGTGAGGCTGGGCAGCCCAAGGCTGTCAGCAGAGCTGGGCATGCAGGCAGTGGGGCTGCTGTGGCCTCTGCAGAGCTCTGCCTCTGAGCCCCAAGGTACCCAGAGGCTGTGCAGACACCTTGCTGGTTGTGCTGCCCGGGCTTACCCCACATCTGAATTTGGCCTGACACTCACCTGCAATGACACAAGACCTTTGAGATCATTGGGCAACACCAGCCATTGGGCACTGAGTAGTCATGATGCTCCTGTAAACAGTCAATCCCTTACTGGCCCCCTGGTACTCCAGTGAGTTGAGCTGTTCCTGCATGGGCATCCCTTTACCTTGTTACAGAGAATGATTGTGCAGACCTTCCCTCTGTGCAGGATAGCAAGTATCCCCTGTGCTTTCCTGCACAGCAGAGGCTTAGCCCTAAGTAACCAGGCTCCAGAATGCAAGAAACTGGCTTCTCACTCTTCATCCTGGCCGAATCAGGAGGGCCTGAGCCTGTAGCCCTGGCAATTGATAGGACCAAATCACAGAATAGGAGCCTTTCACTTGGCAGCATGATGGTTGTGTAGTGCCACATGTACAACCAAATCTATCCTCCCTGCCATTCAGACAGAAAGCAGCTTGTTTTGGAGTAACTTCCCTGGGAGGGGGAGGAACAGATGTTTGAACCAGAAGCGTATGTGACAGTTGGGAGAGACAGCGTGGAAACGCACAGTTGAAAGGAGAAGTCTGATGGGAGTGTGATGACAGCAGCAGGACTTCAGTGACAAGGAGTGGGAAGGAGAACAAGCAGGGAGGAGTGTTACTTCAAAAGCTGAGCAAAGTGCACAAGAAGATGTGTCAGGAAAGCGTCAGAGAAAGGAAGAGAGGAAACGCGAGAGTAGAGACAGGCTTTGGGATCTGTCTGCAAGCATGTGTGACCTGTTGCCTGACAAACAGAGAAAGGAAGGCCTTTTATTCCTCTGCCTTCTTCCACTGAGTTAACTCTTCTTGTGGCCAAGCTGGCTGCCAGTTCTGCTAGAGCTCTTCGAGGTCCCAGTTATAGCTCCTGAAAGGTGAAGCTTCCAATGCTGTTTCAAAGCATGGTGGTCTGGGGGTACAGTGTGGAGGGACTGTAGCAGGGATGGCCAAGCCTTTCCTCTGCCTTTGTAGGGTGGCACAGTAGCTATGTGCCTTGGGATTTCTGGGCACTGCAAGAGGAGAAGAAGGAGCAGTGACAATCTCACAACAGGCTTCGGCTCTGCAACTGTGCCATGATCACAAGGGCAAGATGCAGAGGAGAGAAAGACAAGTGTGTGTGAGTATTCCTCCTGCAGCAGGGAGGGACCTCTCCAGCAGTGCCTTAGCCTGGTGACATCAATCACAGCTCTGCAGTGTCCAGTTTTACCTTAGTTCAGCAGATGTGCAAGGCAGACTGGGAGTGTGCCGCTGGAGTGTAAAGCCTCTGAGCTGGGGGAGGGGGTCTGTAACTTCTTCGGCTGAGGGATTTACAAAGGCAGTTTTGCAGACCCCTCCCTGTGCTCAGACTCACCACTGACCCCCCCGTATGCCTTGAGAGATGCAAAGTCTTGAGAGATAGTCCATTCTGCTTTGTGTCCTCTTGTAGAGAAGGGAGAATTTCTCTAAGTATGGAGTGAGTCTTGAGATGTGATAATGAAGTGATTGCAAGGTAGATGCCAGCTATGCTGGATAGGCCGGGAGCTGGGATCTGTCTCTGGATGTTGCACAGCTGGTGACTCTCTCCCACTTCACAGACACATTGGCATTTGTTTCTTGGTGAGAAATCTCAGCAAATTAGGGGTCAGGCAATATCACTAATATGGGTGTGCAAGGGGAAAGGCTGTACCAAGGTGATGGAGACAGGTCAGGCTGTGCTATGTCTGGCAGCTCTGGGGGAGAGGGGTCACACCACGGAGCAGCAGAGACCTGTCAGTATGGGCTGTGTAGGGTCGAGGCTCAGCCAGCAAAGCGTTCCTTTGTTTATTTATTTTAAGGAGGAAATGGATGGGGAGGAACGCGAGGGGAAAGCAGTGTCAGGACATCACAGCAGTGCAAGGATGTTGAGTGCTGGTGGAGAAACAGCTTGATGAAGGTGTGAAAACCTGAAGTATCTGCCCTTCCTCACCAGGAGAAGCAATGTAGGCGCATGGTAAGGGAGGAAAGTCTGGGCAGCATAAAGATAATGCACAGATGATGTTGGGAGGGTGAAGGTGATGAAGGCCTTTCTGGTGCCTGCTGTGCCTGCTGTCCCGGCTGCAGGACCCTTCTTGGAGCCAGTCAGAGGAGAGCAGCCATGGGCCCTTCTCACTGATCATTACTTCCAAAGTCATATGGAGAGAATTTGGGCCAGTATGGCTTGTACTGGCTGTTCTTCCCCCAAGGCTGTGGTGTGAGGTCAGGTGGTGAGGGGCAGAAGGAGGGACCTGCAGGGTGCCAGGGTGGTTTCAGAGAGAAGGAGCATGGAGGAACAGGCACCTTGGTATTTTTCGCCCAGAAACAATGAACTTCACAGCAGGACAGGGCTGAGCATGCCCCAGATGCTTGGCTTTGTGTAGCAGAATCACACCTTTCTTCCCATTAACTTGCACAGGATCTTGACCTTTGACTTCACAAAGAGTCAGGGTCAGACCCAAGGTGTATTTTCTAAAGGAACTCGTGCAGGTGCTGAAATTAAAATCTCATGAGTTAAGACCTGTCTTCCCTTCAGTCTAAGCTCAGAACAACAGAGCAGCCTTTAGTCTCAGGAGATGGTATAAAAACCTTCTCAAGGTCTGTGCTCCTTGTGGAAAAAAATTCAGATGGCTACTTGCTCCAGCTGACAGTGGCCAGCCCTTGATCGATACGATAAGGGCACTGTGTACCAAATCAATCAGGGATTCAACTCCATGCTGCCTCATACCTGGGAAACAGTGCATCACCAAAGCCTGGAAAGATGCTGGAATATCTCTGGAAAGCAGGCTGCAGAAGAACACAGGTGATTTCTGCCTTAGCCCTCCCAGCCCAGGCTTGCGGGGAAGGTTTCCTTAGGACCGGCAGCCTGGCTTCCTCTGGCTTTTGCTGCAGCCACACTCCTCGGGGAGCAGAGCCATATATCACCCGGCATTTTATGTGTGCCTAGGAAAGGGAGCCTGAATCCCCTTCCTGCACAGAGAGCTGCCAGGCTGGGGGCCAACACACAACCCTCGGCATTTTATTTATTTACTATAAACCTCTTACATAAAGGCTAGGGGATGTTTTTCATTTGCCGTGTTACTGTATGGAATCAATCACTATAAATTTAAATGGAGAGCTGGTAGGAGCACACTTACCTTTTATATAATAATTGTGCAAGCGCCGCTGCCGAACTGCTATTAGGATTATTCAGAGCTTCTCGGATTTCATTGTAAAACATTAGGCTGCGAGAGGTACTGTAAGGGTGTGATTATCCAAAGAAGGTAAGCAGTAGTAAGCGTTGTTGGTCAGAATTACTACAAGAGGGGAGAAATACTGAGTAGCTGGAAGTAGAGGAAGCTGAGGAGCAGCTTCCATTCAGAAATACAGTGCGCTGTGCATGGAGAAATCCCACCTGATTTCTATCTGGATCAACACAGGCTTGACAAGTTTGACTTAAATTGTCATCAGGCGCGATTCAAATCCTTGGCTGAGCGTAGGTGTTAGCCCTGTGCTCCTCTGTGGAAACCATAACACAGACTACGAGTCATGCTGACACTCAAGACAGTGCTGCAAAATCCCGCTGGTGTGGCCACACTGGCTTGGGGCATCAGAAAGTTGTGCTCTGCCTTTGATGGGTTTGACTGGTAAGGACCTGTCACAGGGCCAGCTGTGAGCTGGGGGCTGGAAGGGGCTGCCAGCTTGGTGGAAGGGGTGACTGTTCTGCTTGCTGCCCCTGCTGTGGATGCAGTCTCCTCTCCTTCTGAGTAGTGCAAAGAGCTGGGAGACAAGCAGTTGGTGAGGTGGGTGATAGCTTGGCTAGAGGTGTGGACCTGAGAGGAGCAGGGACCCAGGCTGGGGGAACACAGGCAGGGCTCGGTGTCTGGTGACCAGAGAGTCACTGCTCTGAACAGAGCCGAGAAAGGACACGGTGCTGGGATGGTGCTTGGCTACCCTGGGACAGGCGTTGACCATCTCACAGTGTCACCTCCGTAGGGACAAGGCATCTGCAACTTCTTCTAGGAGGCAGGAAAAAAGGAGCAATTCTGTGTAGACAGTCGTCTGCTGCCTTGATTCTTCACCTGTGATTGAGATTTTAATTTTGCATCCCATATGATTTTCCTGTTGTAACACACGCCTCTGGGCTGTCACTGTAACAATGCCTTTTCTTGGCAGGGAAGGCAGATCTGAAAGGGAGCTCTTGAGCACTCTACTGTGTGAGTTCCTCAAATGATGGCTGTGTTTCTCTCTCGTTCCACCCGTTTTCAAATAATTTTCATGCTGGGAATAAATCTGAGTGCAAAACAATCATGTTCAGCATATGATAACCAGAGACAATTGTACGTACACAAGCAGCCACATGGAAAACAAATGAGCTGATTGAAGGACAAAAAGAGCACAAGACAACCCAGACACCACAGTTACTGTGTTCACAGTAAGATCAAATAACTGCCATTTACATGTAATTACACTTTTTTTTTTTCCCCAGGAAAATGGGATTCTGGAAAACATTTTTACCTCCCCAGTTTATGCAAAAAAAACCCAAAAAACATCTCCCAACAGTGGTGGGAAAAAACCATCTCCCAACAGCAAAAATACTATGGGCCAATTATATTTAAGCAAGACAAAGTTGAATTCTGTCCTGAATTTAATCTGTGAAATTCCAGTGAATTCAGTGGGGTTTTGTAACCAGAGGTCAGGATTTGGACACTAGTTTATAAATCAAAGAACAGCAGGGCCTGTGCAGGGTCTACGCTATTTGGATATTTTTAAACATACACTGGGCTGCTGCTGATATCCTAAAAGTGTGTTGTCTCTGATGATACAAGGAAGGAAGTTTGGCAGATTTTTTTATTTTTATTTTGCTTTAATCTTTTCAGTATGTTTGTCTTTCTTTTGTCATTGAAGCTGTTTCTCTTTGAAAGGCACCTACTTTTAGTTGGGGGAAAGCACAAAGCTGAGACTTTTGGAAGAATTTTATCAACTACCTTTGTCTTGATATGAGAATTTGTAATTAATTAAAAAAGTTAATTATAGATATACAATACACACCCCAATCTCAATAGACAATGTCTTTTAAACTTGAAATGGGTTAACAAACCTAAAAGAAAATTTAAATAGCGCAATTTTTTAGGAGGAAGTTCATCTTCCTTTAACTGTAAAGTGATTCTTAATGTATGTGTGTATACATATGTGTGCCTCTATAAAGAATATGTGCACACATAAATTAAACAACTTAAAAATAATTTTCATTGTAAATATATTTTCTGTTCACTCATTGTAATGTTCCTACACTCCTATGCATAACAGGGATTAAATATGTTAACAAAACAGGTGTTGGGTGAATGTAAAGCAGAAAGAATTCAGGAGAACTTGGCAGAAATCTACACCCTTTATTATTAAATTCCTTCCCAAATCAATTGTTCCTTCGACATCATCAAAGATCGATGTAAGCACTTGCTGGTAGCAACCTGAGTTGGATACCTTGTCAGAGTCTATGAGCACAGAGTTCCTAGGCTTTTCTGTGATGTAAAGATATTCGTGTAAGTCCCCACTGTGCATTGCAACACTCCCTTTCCTCTCCTTCATTGCTTCATCATCCTGTTGACCTCTCTATCTCCCTGCTGTCCTGCTGACAGGAACACCTGCATGGTCCAGCAGCAGGATTGAACCTTGTGTGCTTTGGTTTTTGCTCAGATCCATCCTCACTGCTGGGCATCACTTGGGAGGCACCTGGACCTCTGGTCTTTCACAAAATATCACCCCCAGGCTCTGGTAGCTCGGGCATTGCTGGCAGTTTGGTCCATACCAGTACAGAGGTGTATGTAGGGGAACTGCCTAAGATGGACCCAGCTGCCCTTGCGGGGAGTTGTGGTCCAGATCTCTCTCCAGAACTTGAGGTAGTTACTTTAAAAGCAGCTTGGTGTGCCATGGGAGCTGCTGTCATACTTTGATGACAACGTAACTGTATACAAGTGCACTACTGAAAACATTCCTGCCTCTACTGATAGTTTAATTGGTGGCATTTACTTAATTGTGTATGTTCTCTTTTAGTGGAAATAAACCTAGCATTATGCAACTGATGATTTTTCCAGGGAGTTGCTCAAGGCTGCTGCAGTAGGAGAGCCCACCTGAGTCAGCCAACAACTTCCAGTTGTTCGAGCTGCTGTTTGCTGTCTGTTGCTATGGTGAAGTGATGGCTCAAAACTGATACCAAAAAGGAAACGATATTTTCTGAACAGATTTATAAGAAGAAAAAAAAAAAACACATAGGGGAAAGAGAGGTCATGGGAAAGAGTGGGTGAAGCTTAAAGGACTTTGAGGGCTTTCCTGAGCCAATGTTTCTCCTTTGCTTTTTAACTGAAGGTCCACCCAACCCTTTGAAGACAATCCAAGAATCCTCCTTGGTGGGTTTTTTTTTATAACAAATTTAATATTCTCCTAAACTGTAAATACTTTCAACTTCACATTCTTCCCTTGCTTTTTGGAAGTTTACATGCATATAGGCAATGTATTAATGTCCTAGCTTTACAGTCAGTTTTTCAGATCTCGTGTCCCAACAGTGTAGTGCAGATCACAGATCAAGAAACCTGCTTTACTCTCCACTTTGCAGGACCTATATTTCTAAAAATTAGATTTTTAACCCCTCCTAAAGCCCTGTTGTGCTGGCAGCATGTTTCCCCACCTGGCCAGAATCACCCAATGCTTTCCTTGTTTTCTTACAGCCAGACCTTCAACCTACTTCAGATGCCAGCTGGAGCAGCTGGACTGTGCAATGCAACCCCGCAGCTGACTGCCCAGCAGCCTGACCAGGCAGGGAAGAGACCGAGCTCCTGTGGAGAGAACTTGTTCCTCCTCTCTAGCCAAGGATTTTGTATGTCACTCCCTGTCTCACAGTGACACTGGCGTTTGGAGACAGGCAGCTGGTCTTGAAAAGTTACAAACCGTGGCCAGACCCAAAGCTTCATTCAGAAATCCGTTGTGGGACAGCATAGCACCAAGATTATGCTTCTTGAAGAACATTCTCCTCTGTCACATATCTGCATGAGTGGTTTTAGTGCATCATCTCATCTGTATGCTGGGTGCTGTTTTGAAGTGTGGTCAGTGGCAGGATGGCCAAAGAGGAAAGGATGCACACTGGAGTTCAGATATTGCTGAGTGGGGGGTGTAGGTGTGGAGTGGGGGCAGAGGCAGGTATTCATGGGTTTGGAAACAGTTATTTGGTGATCTGAAAGCAACTCTCCTTATAGCAAGATTTCAGGACTGTGAAATAAGTATCCAGTGCAGCTTTCTTGTCCCAGTGCCAGACTCTCTGATTGCTTCGGTTAGTGTCACATCACTGGTGTCTGAACTACACTTTACCTGCATCATCACTGGCTTCTCTCTAATGTGGGGTCATGCTTCCTTTTATATCCAGCCCTTTGCTGGACTGCTCTTGGGTTGTAATTGTATTGGATTCTTAATAGAGTTTCTTGGTCTGCTGTCACAGCGTGATTGCAAGAACTTGTGTTGCATTGAATGTGGTCTTGATTACTTGCCAATTAAAGTGCAAGGGAAACACTTACAATCTTCTCCTTTAAAATTACATCTAGATTCCATCTCCTCTGAAGGCTATGTGAAACTTGCAGAGATTGTTTCCAGTTGTCCTGTCTTCCCACTTTTAAGTCTTTGGCTTGGTGAGGTAGGTAGATAAATGCGCTTTTTTTTATTTTTTTCATTCATTAAATACCTTTTTCTTTTGTGTGTGTGATTCTTTGCATTGAAAATGGAAGCAGAAAGGCTCTCTGAAGTTGAGTGTTGCTCACTGCTCTTACACCAGGTCGTTTGGGGTTTACAAGGTTTGGGATAGTGCATCTCTAAAAAGAAGATACGTGAAAACAGATGGTCTTGTGGTAGCTGAGCATGGAAGGAGATGCCTGAAGAAAGTGTGTTGTGGCAGGAAGGATGTGTTAGATGAGGGAGCAGAGACGAGCCAGGAATGTAAGGAGGCAGTGTGCAGGGGGCACTTGATTTCCAGGAGCCTGGTAGCGTAGGAGGTGCTGTACTGCGGTGGCAAATCTCATGGAGCAGGTGTGCAGGGGCAAACTGCCTGCCTGCCACCCCCTGGGCAGCCTGGCAGCGTGTGCTGGGAACGAGCCAGGGCCGAGGTGTGAAGGGAAGCAAAAACAGGGAGAGGAGAAAGGAAGGAAAAAGCCAAGAGGAATGTGGACAAGATGACAAGATGCAGGGGGAGCCCACCTGTGAAGGTAACAGTGAGTTTCTGTTTATCTTGCCTGTGGTTATACTGCAAGGAGGTTTTGAACTGCTGCCTAGCATGGCTGTCAATTATTTTAACTTGTATTTCTCACCTCAGTCCCCATGAAGTGCATTTGACAATAATTAATTTTGCGTGTGCAACTGGGAGTGTATCCTACTCCTGCAGAGGTGTCAGCTTAATGGGATATGGCTACAGGGGATAACAGTCTGTGCCACCCCACTGGGGAATCTGGGGGGTCACATGCTCATCTGGACTAATATTTAAATTGTTGGAATATTAGGTTTCCCATAGTTGAATTGGTACCAGATTAACCTGTCTCTCTGAACTTACATGCTGCCAAGCTCCTTAAACAGCATTGCTAATTTTATTTTCTACTTTCAGCATGTATTTAAGATAACTCTTTTTGTTTCATAGGTTAAAGAGGAAATATTCTAACTGGCTGAGATCCCAGTGAGCAATTACAAATATTTTATTATAGTTACGGGATTTGGAATTCAGCCTCAGGCCGTGGGTATCAGAAAATCCATGTGTGGAAATCCCACATGTTGTAAGACTAGGAGTGTTTTGTACAGAGGGATTCCTCCTCATCTTGCTGAAGTCAAACTCTTCATCTAAAAATAAAAAGCCCAGCTCTCGGACTTGTAAATCAAACCTCTGCAAAGAGTTTTTGACTATACCAGTTAGAGAAGGGTTAATTGAGCCTCTTCATCTCCATTGCATGTTAACACAGAAGGTCAGTGGTGGGAGAAGCTAGGTCCACACTGAAGGCTTTTGAAACAGCCCCCTAACTAGCCTAATGAATATGCTGGTGAGATGAACAGGTCATTTAACACTTTTCATGTCGCTATTGTCCATCCAACCTTAAATGTCAACTCTGTCACTCTGATAGGCTGGTTCTGCTTAAAAAGGTTTCCTGGCTTTGTTAGATTCCTCAGAGGGATTTCCCCCCCTCCCTTATTCCTAATTGCTGGCAGAACCCTACGGATGTATTTATATCAGCCTTTTCATTCGGGTCAAGTCTTCACTAGAGAATTTTGCCAGTGGGTACAGGTTGTGAAGAGATATGATGTGGATAGAAGTGGAAGCGCCAAATGCAGTTGTAATTATCCTGGTGGAACTGCAACTCAGCGACCACAACGGAATGACTGGCTTTGCTGAGGGCAGGATGGTTTGATACCTCTGATGAAGTGCTGGGATTGCTGTGTCCAACACTAGGAATGTTTCACAGGGCTGGTGAGCAGGAGCTCAGCTGTCTGTGAACCCCCCAAGTCCACTGGGGTGCCATCCTCGAGGCAGGGCTGGGAATGGGGCTGGTGGAGTGCACCTTCTGCTGGCACCTGCCTTGGAGCTCAACCCTCGTGACAGAGTGGGTATCCCCTTCTCTGGTGTTTCTGCCAGGGCTGTGAGCACATCTTTAGTGTGGTGATGTTGAATGTTCAGGTTGCTTGAAAAAACACCTCATGTGAACCAAGTTACATGCGTTGGTAGAACTGAATATTTTTCACAAATGTTTTCCTGAAACTTTCTCACTCTTTGAAACAGCAAGTGTGTGTCTTTTGGGGAGACTTAATTTTTTTCTGTGACCCATGGCGTTATGTTGTTTAGAAGGCCTCAGAAAATTACTTATCTCAGGAGGACAGCAGGCAGATGGTCCCAGGCTCTCCTGTGAGATTTCTTGTCTCCTGTTCTCCTTGCCTTGAATGAGCTCCCCCCACATACCCCCCAGTGGCATGGTCAGGAGCACAATAGCACAGGTAATTCTGATTTAACCACACAGTCATGGGCTCAACATATTCCAAAGGGGGGTAAAGAGCAAAGGGACTGATGCTGTGTTGGTATCCAATACCTCATTGCAGCTATCTGCAGACTTTCTTGGCTTTCTGATACCTGCATCAACTGATGGATAAAAAGGTGGAAATTCAGGTATCAGCACTGGAAAATAAAGGCTAATTGGGTGAAATAGCTTATCTCCAAGTGTGTATGCTAGAGACCAGAGGAGCTTATGTGGCTATTGCCAGTAAAGCTGCCAAATCCGAGTCCAAGAAGCTCCTCTGTAAGGAAACTGCTTTGACAACGCACTGTGTATTTAAACTGCCCCTCCAGAATGGGAGCCAGGTAACTTTTATTCCCCTTGGAAATTTGTGTGTTTGGGAAGCTTTTCAGCATGATAGCTCATTTTGAGCGTATCATTGCATTGAAGGCAATCCAATTCACTGAGATGCTTTACAGTTTCAATGTGTGAATTCACACCAGCCTCCTCCTAGCTAGTTGGTGATGCTGCCCATGATGAAGATAGCCAACAGAACAAGCACAACATGCTCTGCCCAATATTGGACAAGCCCAGTAAGAACATCCCTTCAAGGCATTCACTGTCTCACTGATGGGAATGAGATGGTGGAGGTACCTTGTGATGAGCTGTGGATGAGCTGTGGAGCTGATCAGTGGTGGGAAGGATGTAGTTTCCCTACTACACCCATAGAAGAGTGTTCCACAAAAATCAGTTATGGCTCTGTTCCTTTTCAGCACTTTTGTTTCTGAACAGCTTAAGTACATGGTGGGCCTTAATTTGCTGGTCCTCTGGCACAACAGGAGCTGGACACAGCTGTGAGAAGGCCAATCCCACCAAGCTGTCACTAGTGTTCAGGTGAGATCTGGCTGTTGGCTGAAGGATAGGTGAACTTACTCTAGACCTCAGGCAATTACGGGGAGCAGAAGAAGGTGTTTCATGGCAGATGACTTTCCTGAATTTAAAGTATATTTATGTAGTCTGTTGACTTGTTAGAGAACTCAGTGACTCCAGAGTTTTTCACAGCAGCCTCCCTGTTCCATCATCTCCAGCAAAAGAGAAGATATTGTTCCATCTAGGCAGGTAATGGTGTGGTCTCAGGTGTTTGCAGCTCTGCCATTTCCCAGACAGCACCAACAAGATGTACGTGGCCCAGAAGCCTTCCGTGTTTGGCAGCTCTAGCTGAGACTGGTCTTTGCAATCAATCTTCTCAGCAGCAAGCTACTGTAAGTATTGGGAGATGTCTCTTTGCTATGGGACCTTGAACCACATTTTATGCCTCAGTTCTTTTATTCAAGATATTGCCTAGCCTGGGTCCCTGCTGTGGGAGGCAGGGTATGGCTGACGGTTGCTTAAAAACATAGCATGTGTTTGCAAAATAAATCCTACCTGGTGGGAATCAGGTCAGAACTTTCTGAAGGGAAGGTCCAGAACTCTTCATTGAGCTCTCCTAGCATCACTGAAAACCTTGCTGCCTGCTGTGCCAAAAGCCAGGCCTCTTAAAATTTCTTTTGGTTTTGGTTTTCTTTTCATGCTTCCTATAGCTAAATATGCAGTAATCTTAAAACAAAAAAACCCAAACAACCCCACTAAAAGTTGCCAAACCTACACTTGGGAGTGTGTCCCTGCTCCTGGCTCTATCCTTGTGCACACTCCTTTCCCTTAGCTCTGGTACTCATCTGAGTCCTTGGTGCACTGGTTCAGGCCACTAATCCAGCAGAAAACTAACCTAGCAAAAAAACAGGTAGAATTTTGGGCTTTGTTTACTTTTTGTCGGGTTGGTGAGCTGCCTTGTCTCTCAGAGGGGCCAGGTGAGGACCCAGAGCTGAGCTGTGAGAGGCAGAGGGACTGCATGGCCTGGAAGATGTTACAGCAGAGGGTTGTATTTGCTCAGCCAACTTTCTAGGCTGTTTTCTTGGTGCACGGCAGGAAGGCGCCCGATGCAGGGGCCAGGTGCGGTGTGTGGGGCAGAGGCGACTGCAGGAGAATTTCGGCAGTGGCAGTTCTGGGGGCGAGTCGAAACTTTCCCTATGGGGGTTATGTTCACCCATTTGCTACTCAGCCCTCCTCTGCTTTCAAAAGCATGCTGCGAGTGCTAGGATAAAACCTTCAACCCAGCTGTCTCTCAGCTACCAAAATATCTCCTTTGCCCCTTGACCAGCTGTCAAAACTTTCCTGGCCTTCCTAGAACAAGCGTCTTGGGGAATGTTTCTCTTGGCCAGTGAGAAATCGGAGGGATGCTCTGGAGATGACTAGCAGGACTGCATATTCGATGCCCAGTGCCTGTCCTAAGCCAGCTCCTAAACAGCTTTCCATCACCTTGGTAATGCTTCCTGCTTGGTGTTCTCTGTAGGATGAAATTGTGGTTCAAGGAAGAAAGTATTTCAGAGTAAAAAAATTGTGCAACTCAGGAGCCAAGAAAAAAAAAGCCTTAATTATTCAACTAGTTTAGAACACTTGAAAGTATCCCTAAAAATAGGTGAGAGGGAGGTTTGTCAGCTACAAAGAGATTATCCTGCAGTAGTATTGCTTGTCTTATTTTATGATGATGCTACAGAATACAGTCCCTCAGGTAGCATCATTAATGTTTATGAATGAACCCCTTGTTTTATGTTTTTGGTTTTAGAAAGTAGAAATAGGGCAAGAGGCTAATAAGACTGGTTTTACCATATACGCTTTGGAAAGCCCAAGGACACGGGTGTAAGGTCTCCATAAGCATATGGATAACAATTGGATTTTTGGCGCTTGCTAGACTGGCTGAGATGTACCCTAAGGGAGAAATCCAGCCAGGACTTTGGCTAAAATCCTGGGTGAAATTCTGCACACTTCCCAGTGGATCTGTCAGCAGGAGGTTGGCACTCTGTGTTTCATCAGTCGTTTTGTTTTGATCTCTTCCGGCAAAGGCAACCTGTGACCATATGTTGTTATAGCCATAAGCACTTCCACAGGGCAGTATCTGGTAAACCCTGCTGCCTGACAGCGTCTCAGCCCAGGGTGGAGGCTTCTTTTCACTATCTGTTCTTTAAAGAGGGCAACTGTTTCTTCTGGCTATCATAATAGTGTGGCAGTTACGCCCAGCCCATAACAGTATGGGGTGGTTTCTGAGTCTTACCACTCCATCCTTAAAAATAACAGCTCTTTTTTCCGAGCCAACCAACAGTTGTGGTCAGCCACTAATACCAGTTTAACCATTTGGCAGCTGCCCTATAGGAAATAGCTCTTTCAAGAGAGCCAAAGGAGCCTGTGGCCCCAAAGCCGCGCTGGGCTGGTTTCAGTCAGCAGAGCGTGTTTACGGATTTCCTTGTGTGCAACCAGCCTCTTTAATAACAACCAAATCCTGGAAAGTTAATACCAAACAAATTGTGGAAGTATGTTAGAAAGAGTAACTCAAGTTGATCCTTTCGGCGTTTTATTTCCTGAACGAGCGGGCAAAGCTCCGTTCCTCCCCACCAACGTGCAGCTTCTCGCTCTGTAGTTCCTTTTCCATCCATCGCGTGTTGGGACTGTCAGCAGAGTTTACTTTGGGCTCAGTTCCCTCCCTGCTACGCGCAGAGTACCAGCCGGCTCTACAAACAGCGCGCTGCGACTGGAACCGCCCCTTACACGGCTTTAGGGCAGAAATCAGCAATAAAGGGTCAGTGCTACTGTCGCACGGGGTGCTGCCCCAAATCCCTGTGGCTCCGCTGCACTGGCTGCGGGGCTGACTCTCCGGCGGGGCAGCGGCGTGCGCGGCGGGTGAAGCCCCCCGGGGGTCCCGCTACGGTCCGGGGGTCC
>NW_021939395.1:5604715-5835857 GCF_001715985.3 Manacus vitellinus
GCTCCCCGCGGGGACAGCGGGGCATCCCGGCAGCGGCCGGGACGGGCAGGGAGCCTCGCAGCTACTTGTGCTGCACCTGGGGGGGTTAATGGGCGCAATTAAATATTAACGTTGTGCTAATAAAAGTTGAATTTTCAAACGCCTGGGAAGCTGTAAATAGGAAATATTGTTGCGGGATTATTATTTTTTTTTTTAATAAAAGGGGAAAAAATTAATGCGGAAGCGGGGAAAGAAATAGAGCCCAAAAGTTAGCATCATCCTCTCGGTGACTTGCTGATCGCATCTTTGCGCTGACCACTATGCCTGGAGCATGTGTCACTTGGTGGAGCAAGAGCAAGCACTGCTCACCTCGCAGGGCTCCACGGGGTCCCATCGTGGTTAAAGTCAGCCTTTATTTGCGCCCTTTTTTATATATAAAAGGTTTTTGCACTTTTATGGGGCGAGTAATCTGTCCTACCTTCCTACCTGAGCAGCAGCTGCTAACATGCGAGCTCCAGCTCCTGAAGGGATAAGTCACAGCCTGGCACTGTGCACACCCAGTGTGGTAGCCAACTAAAACAAATATTTTATATTAGTTCATATATAAGGCTTAATAGGTAGAAGTATGTATATTTAATAGGCTGCCTCCAGTCTTTTGGACATGATGTAAATATATATTAATGTAAAATTTAAATCCAGTGACTGGTTTCTCTTGGCTTGTCTGCAACCCAAGTGTCAAGGAAGAATAATTTAAGTCTCTGTATTGGGAATGGTAAGAGGTGTCTGGGGGAAGAAAGGCCTGTGTTACTGATGGGACATAATGTCAGGAGAAGGTGGTGTGTATATATAAATATGTGCACACCATATATGTATATATATATAGGTGTATGCATTCATCCATATGTCATTCACTTGTTATTTTTTCCCCCTCTTCTCTGCAGAGTCAAGATGGCTAAAGGTGATCCGAAGAAGCCTAAGGGCAAGATGTCTGCCTATGCCTTCTTTGTGCAGACATGCCGTGAGGAACATAAGAAAAAGAACCCAGAGGTTCCAGTCAACTTTGCAGAGTTTTCCAAGAAGTGCTCAGAGAGGTGGAAGGTACCTTAATTTGTGGCTTCCTCAAGGGATAACTTCTTAGAGTATCTGCTAGGATGACGTGTGTGTGTCTGAACACCAAGGGAGCTGGTGCTGTTTTGGTCTGTGAGCCGTTCTTGGCAAGCTGTCCTGGCCATTGATTGCGTGTTGCTGATGCCTGTAGCACTTGTGAAGGTTTCAGCCTGGTATATCTGCTCACTTAGGTGCTTCCACTACAGTCTGGCCTTTTTTCCTCTTCCCAAGCAATGCCCTTTAGCAGTTACCACCTTCTAGACATGTGTCCCGAAGAAGACTCTGGCTGTTCTTGTTCCATTCCCTTTGCTTCCCTCTTACTAAGTATTCTAGTAGTGTCTGTGATTCCTGGTACAGGACCTTCGTCCCCAAGGTGGTCCAGTTAGAAAACAAACAGATTCTGAAACTCCCGTATTGAGTTGGTATGTGTTGGCTTGTTTACATAAAGTTTGCCAGCTATTGAACAGTTGGGTAATCACAGGTTTGGTGTCTTGTTTTTGGGGGTTTTTTTTAGACCATGTCAAGCAAGGAAAAGGCTAAATTTGATGAAATGGCAAAGGCTGATAAGGTACGATATGATAGAGAAATGAAGGACTATGGACCAGCTAAGGGTGGCAAGAAGAAGAAGGACCCCAATGCCCCAAAGCGACCACCGTAAGTAACTTTGAGGCTCTAAATGCACAAGTATTTTCGTTCATTTTCACAGTCTGTGTGTAACACAGGTTTCCACGAAGGAAGTAGATGGGGTCATAGTGTTGGTGTAGCAGGATTGGTAGGGATACTGTCCTGTAGACCTTTTAGGCAGCCTGTAATCTTGAGCATGCAGAGCACTAAGAGTAGTTGTCAATACTTGATACTGTCAAACTCATAGTTATGGAAGACATG
Organism: Manacus vitellinus; assembly: GCF_001715985.3. NCBI lineage: Eukaryota > Metazoa > Chordata > Aves > Passeriformes > Pipridae > Manacus > Manacus vitellinus. The sequence goes on from NW_021939395.1 coordinate 5,606,687, forward strand.
GAAGTGACTGTAACATAATGAACCTTGTGTATCTAAGATGAAATTGGGTGGGGGGATACACAACACTTAATTAAAAAGAGCATTGAGTGAAGGCTGCAGATCTGGGCCTCAGTAAAATTGAAACATGTTTGGGTTTGTGTTTCATTTTATAAATAAAAATAAAGTTTCTACTGAGTGTGTGAGTGCACGTTTGAGTGTTGTGGATCAGGGATGGAGGAAGGGAGTGTTCCCCGGGCATGCTGCTGCAATGCTGACTGTCCTCTCGTGTTTCTCCCCAAGGTCTGGCTTCTTCCTCTTCTGTTCAGAGTTCCGCCCCAAGATCAAGTCCTCAAACCCTGGCATATCCATTGGGGATGTAGCGAAGAAACTGGGTGAAATGTGGAACAACCTCAGTGATGCGGAAAAGCAGCCTTATAATAATAAGGCAGCTAAACTGAAGGAGAAGTACGAGAAGGTAAGTCTAGGTGTCACTTGTGCCTCCTCTGTACCGGCTCTTGCATTGATGTGTTTCTGTAATGTAGACCCAGCTCGGGTGGCCCCAGCACAGTGAGCACCTCCAGCTTACAACCCTGTTCTCATCGTGCTGTGCAGCCAAGCTTTGCGTAGGTTGGGGCAGAGCAGGATAGAGAGCCACAGGCGGATTCTAGCGAGGAGGGAGAGCTTTGCCCAGTGATGCACAGTGTTGCTCCAGCAAAGGGTTTGCTGTGCTCTTACAGGAACTTTGTCCCATTATCAGGAAACTTTTAAGAGAGGCTGGGTTCTCATCTCCTCTTCAAAGAAATAACCATAAAACGCAGGGTTCCCAGCCTCCATCATCCGTGGGCAGTTGAGCACCCTGAGGTGTCAGCGCACCTGTGTACTCCAGTGCTGGCTGTCTCCCCTCTGGGGGTGCAGCTCTGGAAGGCCAGTCCCTTTTATATAAACACCTGCTGCTGTACAAATGCTCTGTATGTTTGCTGCTTAGAGCAAATTAAGACATCCCCTTGACTTTGCAGGATGTTGCAGACTACAAGTCTAAAGGAAAGTTTGATGGCGCAAAGGGAGCAGCAACCAAAGCTGCTCGGAAAAAGGTAGAGGAAGAAGATGAAGAGGAGGAGGAGGATGAAGAAGAGGAGGATGAAGATGATGATGATGAATAAAACTGTACAATACTTGTCTCCATGTGAATACCATAGAGTAGGGGAAACACCATAAATGAAGCACCTCTTATTCGAGATGGTGTCTCTTGCCCGTATTAGGCTTAATTAAAAAAAAAATTTGGATTCCGATCGCGTTGTAGTTTCTAAAAGTGCTCTAGAAATTGTAACTGGTTTACATGAAGTGGCCATGGGTGTAGTGAGCACCCTGAAACTGTATCAAAGTTGTACATATTTCCAAACGTTTTTAAAATGAAAAGGCGCTCTAGTGTTCTCCTAACTCTGTGCACTTTGCTGTTGGTGTAACAAAGCATTTAAAAATGTTTCAAGCATTTTTTTAATTTGTAAGGTGGTGTTACTATATGGTTATTGGCTAGAAAATCCTGGGTTATAAACTGTACATATCTATAGTTTGTAAAAACTAGACAGATTCTTGTGGTACATGCTTAGAGTTATGATGCCTTAGAGGAGCAGTGATTACTTGGAAAGGCTGTACGTTCCCCGGGGTGCCATGGCCCAAAGCATGCACTGTGAGGGTAGATCTATTTACACTACAGTGGGCGTCCATTTAGCTTAAAGTTGTCTTTCTGTATATAGTGAAATAGCATTCTGCTGCCATTCTTAGTTGTGGAAGGGGGTTCAGCTGGCATGAGAAGTGTATGGATTTTTTTAGTTAAGTGCGGTAGTTTTTAAACTGAAACTGTAGACACCTCTTCATCGTCAACTAAGTGAAGAGCCAGTGCAGCAACTGAAGTTCAAAAACACTCTGTACTTAAACGAATTTGCAACGTTCTGTTTTTTTTGTATGTTTAGAATGCTGAAATGTTTTTGAAGCAAAATAAACAGTATTACATTTTTAAAACTGTTCTTGACAACATTTTAAATTTCTGGTTTTAAAAAAGGATCTTAACAACAGCAAGAGGTTCATTTTGAAGTCTGTGGCATCCCTCAGGGCTGGTGACATAGGAAACATTCTGACTCAAGGATTAAAAAAAAAAAAAAAATTAATAAAAAAATGGTGGCCAGCCAAAACTGGCTGAATTGAAAGAGATGGCTGCTCCAGCTAATATGCAATCGTAACTGTTTATGGCTGAGTGGCATAAGATGCTATGCAAGTTTGAACTTTATTACTTGAACTTGGGAGCCTAAATGAACATTCATGACGTAATTGTTTGTTTGTGTGTGTATATAGCAGCATTCAGAGATGCAGTGAAAGGTAGGTGGCTAGGAATGAGGCTGACACCATGGAATAAGTATAAAAGCATAGTTTGGATTTTTTTTCAGTTGTGTTGGGTAAATTTATAGCCCAAATGCATTGCTGTACATATTAAAATGTGCCTTTTTTGTCCTGTGTTAAACTGTTTCAGACTTGTGGTTTTTTCTAGCCTCTTGATTCGTGGCAGGAGCCAGGCGCCTACCCTAACTCCCTGCTGAAGTAGGAGCGTGGCGCAGGTACTTAGTCTGTGTCCTTTCTCGAACAACGCAAGTTTTAGCAGGAATTGGGTGCTGTGAGGTGGGTTGGGGCAGCTTGGCATGTCTTCCCCCCTTTGTTGACCAACTGGCTGTGTTGAAGTCTTGCCTTCTTTCCAAATCCGAGCTGAGGATGTTTTGCAGCCCTTGAAAGCAAAAGGTAACGCCTGGTCTCTAACTGGTGACTCTAATCTCATTTTTCCTTAGCACGGAAATGGCACCAACTGGGAAAACTACAGCACTCCCTCTCTACCCCTGAATTTCTCCCTTGTGCTGGCTGTAGCTAGTAGTTGGTGTTTGCTTGGCAGAGAGGAGGAGATGGGGTGTGCCAGGGTACTCGGATAAATAGCAGGTCAAAGCTGTGGGCTGCTGTGTTCAGCTGATTTAGGAGTCCAGGGTAACTCAGGGGTGTAAATGGTGGGTATGGGCTGCTGCCACTGCTGCTTTGGAGCCAAGCTGTAGATTAATGAGGGCCAGGCTTACAGGCAGTAACTACTTAGAATGTGGTTAAAACTTCTTTGTTGCCTAATTGGGTAGCACATCTGGCTTCCTCTGACTTCTCAGCAACCCTACCATAACTTAACAACAACAGCTTGGCAAAAGTCTGATCTAGTGTTGAGATGAACTGAAACCTGAAAGCGAAACTTTCAGGATGGAGCAAGCTAATAAACTTTCATGAAACATAGCAACATGTAGCAACTTTTATTTTTAAGGCAAAGTTACAGTTTGATCACTTAGAAATACTTTTATAGTTGCTTAATTATGCTAATTTTTAGTGTCTTTAATGCACAAAAAAAACCCAAGTGTGAAATTTGCCCCTATTTTATGGGCAGTTGCATTTTAAAAGCCTCAATAAAGCTGCATCTGGAAAAGAAATAGGTACTTTTGTATTTGCTACCCTTTCTGCATGTCTTCTGATGCAAGGGAGAAGGCAACTGGAGATTCCAGCACGTGGAAATTTGATGGGGAAGTGGTGGAGTAGAATAAAAAAGTGATGGCATCAGTTCAGGAGCTCTAATACTGTTTCTATTGTCTAGTTGGCAAAATCTCCCCTTAGCCACATATGGGAATTAGTGTAGATCACTGCTGTGCAAATCGAGCTTGGCTTTGAATTAACTGCTAGTGAGCTGAGCCCCTATTGATAGTATTAGCAAATGAGGACTAGAGCTGACACCTCTTTGTCTTTGTTATATTGGAAATCTATTGAGTTGCAGAGCTTGATTAAGGTCTTGGACCTTACAGTACACTGCCTATTGCTGCTCTGCACACACGTAAAATAAGGCATGCCTCGGGAATGCTGTTCAATACAGCGCTAGTGCAGGACTCCAGGGACTCAAGTTTGGGTATTGCAGATGTGATGTTTCTTTCCCCAATACTCTGCTGTTGATAAATACCACAGTGTGGATTTATATAAATAACACAGTTCCACCCCCCCCACTGTTCTCTATTCTGAGATGTCATCTCAAATATTGGGAACTGCTTAATTTTACCCAGCTCCGGTTTTTTTTGATAGAACACCCTCCAAATGCTCTTCCTCTGCTTTGAAATGGTTGTGATGTTTCAGAGCAGACAGTTCTGCTTTGAGCTGCTGCACAGCTCACACTTCTAGTTTGACTTTAGTCCCAAGCCAAGCAGAGTAAATATGTCTCTTATTAACTCCACAATATGTAGAGATGGGTAATAATAAAATAGATTTGGGCAAAGGGAGGGGAGGGATGAAAAGAGACTCTTCCTTGCTTGACTTTGACAGAGCTAGCTTGAGAGTGCCAGCGTTTCCAAAATGTGATGTGTTGCATCCCCCTGTGCCTGCTGAAGTTGGGCTGAGGTGGGGACTGTGGGGGACTAAGGGGCTTGGTTAAGAAAAAGGGAGTGTCCTGGTTCTGCAGCTGTTAAAACCCCGCTCCCTGCTCTGGGGAGGCAGAGGGTGGCTTGGCTGGGCGGGATGGTCCCTCCGGATGCCTAAACCAGTGGCAGAGGTGTGAGAGGTCTTGCTCAAGAGAAAGTGTCTGAGGGTGTTGTGGGGCAGAGACAGCACTGACCCGTGTCATGCAGGTCATTTCCCATGGTTGGTGCTGTTTGATTTGCACTCAGGCCCGTGTGTACTTTTGAGAACACAGTTGCTACCAAAATGCACCACGTCCCTCTGAAATCAAACCAGCTGGGGAGTGAGAGGATGAAGAGGGCTGCTGAGCTGTGCTGTGCAGGGCAGAGCCTGCCTCTGCTGAAAATGAGCCCCGGAGTCCTAGCACTACTCAGGGAGGCAGAGGATACGGCTTGGTACCCTGTGTATTCCAAAATTCAGTTGAGACATGGTAAATGTCTGGTATGAGCCAAATGTGAGCACTTAGACTGGGGGGGGGGCTGAATTGGGGGAGTCCCCCTGAGGGTCTGGGGGTCACTCTCCACAAGCAGGCACAAGGAAAGCCACGTTGCAGGATGGTTTCCTACTGCTGTGTCGGTACCCTAACGCATCTGTGGGGAAGCAGTGCATTAATTTTTCTATAATAAAAATTAATTAAAAATCCTACTCCAAATGCATATTGAATCAATTAGCAGTGAACGTCTGCAGCTCTAATGGAGGTCCATAGGAAGGTGAGAGTCTGCTTTGGGGATAGGGCTGGGGATACAGGCAGAGTGAAAACCTCTCTCTTATCTGCTCCCTTTGAACAGCTGATTTTTAGGTAGTTTTATTCACTCCTAATAAACCCTGCAGGAACAGCAGTGAGGTGCAAGGGCTTCTGTTGGCTCTGGGTCAGGCGGTGGCAGGTGAATGGCTTTTCACTTCCAGCCTCCAGCACAATTCTGGCAGCTGCCTCAAGTTTGTTTTCCCTCTGCTCACTCAAGCTGTTGCTTCCCAGGCAGAGGAACATCCCCTAAGTAAGCCCTCTTCTGCTGCAGGTTTTGGGAAGCTTGGATGAGGAGGAGCAGCTGAGATGGGAAGTCCCCACTGGGGTGAGAGCAGGAAGCTGCATTTCTGGCCAAGCTTCCTGATGAGCCCCACACTCCCCTCTCTGAATATTCACCCGAGCTGGCTTTCCTCTAAAGGATAACGGGAGGAACTGTGACAAGTGGCATATTTATTTCTTTCTACTAGGGCTGCACCACATTTTAATGCAATAAACTGAATTGCAAATCACAGCAGCACTGCAAACACAGTGTGCTGGAGACCCTGTTAGGAAGCTGTTGCTCTTTAAATGTGTGTCAGCTTGCAGTGGGGAAGGGAGCAAATAACCAGCATGCCTGAGGGGAGGGTTCATCCCCTATGAGGTATCTTTGTCCCTTTCTGGCAGGCTGGGCTCCAGTGGGAGTGTGATGTGTGCTTGCCGTGCTTGGGCAGCATTTGGCAAAGCACTTTGCAAACATCTCATCCTTCCAATAGGTCTGATCTGTACGTGGTAAAGCAGTATGTGGATGAGGGGGAGTGTTCCTTGGCTGTGCTAACAGTCTTGATTGGAGTTGTCTGCTGCTAAGAGCTCTTCCCTGAGCACCCTCCTGCACCTGGATCCCTAAATTAGGCAGGAGGAAGCAGCACAGCCCTGGTGGAGCTGACAGCAATGTATTCTGAGTGGTGAGTACCTCCTTCTCTTGTTCCTGGATGTGGCATGTCCTCACAGAAACATTGTGAAGTGGCTAAACCAGGGCTAGTCTTTTATGGAGCAGGGATGGTAGGTGACCCTTCCAGAAGTGGAGAGCCTGAATGTTGAGCAGCAAGCTGGTGCTGTGGTGGAGCTAAGACCTTTGGAGGCTGGGATGGATAAAAGCAAATCTTTGTCTTGTTGAGATGAAAATGCATTAACTGTGGTAAAGGGATGTCTGTCCTGTGTGCCCTGACACGGTTGACATTTTGTCCCTGGCTGAATCCAGCAGCCAGGAAAACCACAGCTGGGAACCAAGCCTTGCTGTGGGGCTGGGCGTTCTGATGGTATTTGTGGTTGACTTTTGAGCCCATGAGTTGCTTTTTCTTCCCAGCCCGTCCCCTTTGCAAAGCCCCTTCAGGTATTTCAAGTCAGAAAAATGCTCTTTTTTAAAATATTAATCAAACGTGGCCTGGCTTTGTTGTTGTAAGAGCTTATTGCTTGTAAGTGTTTTTAACTGCTGCTTTGTGAAGCTTAAAATTTGCCTTATTTAGTTTAGAAAATTAATACCCGTAGCAGGATGAAGTGGTTTGAGGGATTGCTTGAGACAAATGCCTCTTGTCTGCTGCTAATGACTGTGTGATTGCTCTTTTACTGTATGTTACCTGGGATGTACCAGCAGTAATTAATGGTCCTGCAAAAGAGACTTGAGAAAAGTGTAAGCGGGGACAATTTGGTCTCCAGTTTTCTTACAAAATGTGTTGGTGGAGTTTTGTTTGCTTTAGCTTTGTAGCTCAGACTGGGGTTCTTCCCTGGACTTGCCTTCTGCAGTTATTTAAGGTAGCTGCTACCTGCAGCTGCTAGCCAAGGTTCCTCCCCAGTAGCAGGGAGAGCAGAAGGAAACTTGCTGGGTTTTCTGTGGCTTTATTTCATTGCTTCATATAGTAACTTAGTTTTTGTAAACTGCTGGGAAGTTTTTCAAAGCAAGCTCAAAGATCAAGGTGTTGTGTTAAAAGTCTTAGAAGAGAACCCTTTCTTTGAAGGGTTTGTCTGAAAGTAGACTAAAACGTGACCAAATAGAATCATTGAATGGTTTGGGTTGGAAGGGACTTTAAAGATCATCTCATTCCAACCCCCCACCATGGGCAGGGACACCTTCCACTAAACCTGGTTTCATAGACCTCCTGGCTTTTAAAGATCCTATTCTTCACCTGTTTAATTTCCTTCTCACCTCCCATTCCCTGCCCAGCTCTCCCTCAGTCCAGTGCAGCAGCCGTGCTCAGCACATCCAACCCAGTGGCTTATTTGAGGTGGTGTAATTTACACCCAGGTTTTGGGAGCAGACTGGCTGGTGTTTTCCCAGTAGCTGGATCACTTAGGGAAGATCTTCAGCTATCGTGGGCTGTTGCTCTGTGCCAGCTCAGACACCCACTGGTGCTATTCCCCTGAGATTTTTGTGCTCACAGCAGCATCGGGGTGAGGGTGGAGGTTACAGGGGTGCAGGAGCTGCTGCTCCAGGAGTGTGCTGGACCAGCCGGCACGTGTGGGGCTGAACGGTTGTGATGGAGGTGGGAAATGGGAGCAGGAGGCAGCTGAGGGGTGCAGGTCTCCAGGTCTTGAGCAGACGGCATCCAGCCCACAGGGTCTCTCTCTGTGTCGGGGACCATATGGTGCAGTATTTCACAGCCGGCCCTGTGTGATAAGGTTCAGCAGCGAGTATAGATGAAAGGGAAGGGGTGGTCCCAGAAATGTTTGCTGCTGCTTGTGCTTGGGTCTCTCGTGGAGATGGTGACTGCCAATGAAATAGGTTAGGTTATGCCACAGCTGGGCTGGACACACCTTCTCATGGCAGGGACAGGAATGGGCTGCTGTGGGGTGAGATAAGGTGTTAGTTAATGTGTCAGTGGGAAGCACCTTCATATATATCCTCATCCTGCCAAACCTGAGGTTCCTGCCCATCAGAGGCACTTTGGTAGGGTCTCTTCCCCATTTACCTCTTTCCAGGCCGTGCTTGGTTAGTGGGGCTGTGCCAGAGCAGGTGGCAGAGCCACACGATGAGAGCCTCTCCTAGCACAGAGCTGCAGATCTTTGTGATTTGGAAGTGGGATTGCCTCCAGCCCCAGAGCCCCAGGGGAGTGAGAGCCTCCCTCTTGCTAGGAGTGCTTGGGCAACCCCATGGGGAGGGTCCTGACAAGGGCTCAGGATGCCCATGGTGGGAGATGGGATCCTGCCAGAGGAGCTGCCGGTTTGCTAGAAACCTCCTAAATATGGACATGATTATTTTTATTTATTTCTTTGCTTGCTCTGGAATCTTTGCATTTTTCCCTTAATCCTAGAGGAAAATCAGCAGTGCCCTGCATGCATGTGACATGGCTGTGCACAAACTCCTTTTGTGACTTCTTTCATGGGAGAGAAACACATTCAGGAAAAGCAAGGCCCTAACAACAGGAATCAAGTGTTTCTAAATATGGACATCCCTTTTTGGACTAAAAAGTCTTTTTTGTACCATGCATATTTCCCCTGTTAATCATTTCCTTTTGTTCCTTGCAAACTTGGGTCCTCCAATGTTATAGAAGGAATTATAGCCTCTCTGTTTGTAAACTTTCCTTTATGATCCATGAACTGCCTTGCATGTTGGACGGATTTCTCTTTAATGTGGTTGGAAAGGCCAGCACTCTGGTTACTCACCCTTGGCTTTCCCTTTTTTTTAAAAAACAGTCATATTTGGCCTCAGCCCATCTCGAAATATTGGGGATTTTACAGGCCATTGAGCTTTGCCTGGTCCTATTCACTGCTTTTGTATTGCACTAATTGGCTTGATAAAGAAGGGCCTGGGCTCTGTGAGGCGCTTCTCCTCCAAGGTGAAATGTGAGATGGAGGGGGAAATATTCAGATGTTCACTAGCAGTTATGCTCGCTGGATAATCTGAATGCATCAGAAATGAGCTAGAGCTCAGACAAAGTAGAGGATTAGGAGTCTGAGATGGGCGAGCGGGTGGACATCTGGAAGCCTGCTGTTTAGCTCGTCTGCTGGGGTGGGTTGTGTCTTCAGTATATGGGTTATAGGCACCGAAAATGAACAGCAAGCTGGGATCTCTGTGGATATATTCCAAAATAACAATTTCTGTTGTTATTTACGGAGGACCCCACCCTCCCCAGCAGAGCTGCGTGCGTTCAAGCTCCCCCTCTGACGCTGGAGGGACATGCTCCGATGGCACTGTTTGTAAGCACCACCTCTGCCGGCTGCTCTGAGGTTTTGGGGAGAAGCCTCGCACACCCCCGTGGCTGGTGTTACAGTGGATGCTCAGGCCCTGGGTTGCACAGTGCTCCCTGTGATTTTGGACAGGCGCCCAAACAGAGCCCCAACAGAAAAGCAACTGCTTGGGGGAGGAGGAGAGAAATCCAACTCGGGGCTTCTGAGCCCTTCCCGTGTGCAGAGCCCAGTTCTCCCGAAGTTGAGCTTGCTGTTACAGCACGGGGCTGCTTCTGCCCCCACCAGCATCTGCTGTGGAGCATTGTCTGCCTGGGGTCAGCTTCCCCCGCCCCATCCCGCTCTCCCCTGCAGCCCCTTGTCCTGATCCCTGCGGGCACGAGGATGTGACTCGGTCCTCAGAGCGTGGGTGGAACAGAGTTTTCTTCATTTGATGATGAAATAGGAGTTGAAAAATCCTTCTGCCTTTTTGAAAACACAGTGTTGGAGAAGGAATTACAAATATGTTGTGAACAGAAATAGCGGACTAGTGGTTTGGTTTGTTTTTCCCCCAAAAAGTAATTTCTTTCTCAGCTTCTCGGCGTGTTCTCCCTTTCTGCTCCTCCATCTCCAGCACTTTGCTCATGTTTCCATCCCCTTTCTGGACAACCTGCCCTGGCAGCTTCAATTTTGGCCACAGCTGCAACGTCACTAAATGTGGCTGTACACAGCTGGAGCCTTGCAGTGCTCCCAGCAAATACCCACTGCTGCTGGAATAGTGTCTCACCTGCCAACAGGTGGGAAGCAGAAACATCACACTGAGCAAGCTGGCCTTGTGAGGTTCCTTGTTCAGGGGAGCAGTGTAATTCTCACCCTACCCCGTTTCTGGCAAAGCCAAAGCAAAGTGGCTTGAGGGGAAGGTAAAGAGGGGACCTCCAGGCATGAATGCGTCACCCTGAGGCAGATGCACGAGGTTGTGCTGCTTTGGGTCATGCTTGGGGTGATAAAAGCAGGGGAATTTTTAATTAAAAAGAATAATCAATACTGCAGAAGAGAGGCAAGTACCAGGGCAGTAGGGACCTGGGAAGGCCTGGTTGAAGGACATGTTGGACATGATGCCCCAGGGAATTAAAGCAGGACTGAGGAGTGAGCCCGAAGCAGACTCTTCTGTGTGGCAGCATCCACTGAAAGTGCTGACTCAGCGATACGTGCCCGTGTCATGTCAAAGCTGTGCAAAATTCAGGGAGAGAAGGAAAGCACCGTTTCCATTTTTTTTGTAGTTTGTGGGGGATGTTCTTGTTTTGCCTGTCAACTACACACAAACTCATCTGGCCCGTGGTGCTCTGGGTACAGCACCGATGGGTGGCGGTTCCTGCTGAGCTGCCCTTTTTTATCACCTGTTTTTGGCAAAACTGCCTTGTTTTTATTTGTGAAGACCTTACTGGGGAGCAGAGCTGGGTCCTGGCAGGCACTGGCAGCATTTTTACTTGGCGCCTCTATGACCTACTGGGGCTGAAATGCGATGTCTTATATTTTCTCCATGTGAGCTTAGGGAGCTGCTGCTGAGGGCGACCTGCAGGTGCTGGGTGGTGTGTGGGTACACAGGTAAACCAACTCCTTTGTTGGGATCAGAACACTGAGGATCCTGCCTCTCGGTCTGTGCTGGCTGCACCTTTTGTCTGGAGAGATGGAGGTCTGGAGGAGTGGTACAACACTGCTGCCATCACCTGTGGGCACCCTGGAAGCCAAACCTCTGGAAAGCTGGATTCAAAATCCTCCTTTTCATCCCAGGATGAGAGGAAGAGTATGTTTTACCTGAAAAGCAGGGCCAGAAAGGTGTGTCTGTGCTGTGGGGGGACTCCAGATTTTACACAGACTAAGTGCAGTTAAGCATCACGGTCCCAATTCTTCTGCCAGCAGCTCAATGCATTGGAATTGCTCCATGCCAGAGGCAGAGCCTGAGGGGCTGCCCAGGGGTTTTAGGAGCCCCATGGCAGGGACAGGGCACCCTGCAGCTCCCTGATACTCTTCTGGGCTGGCAAAGCCTTTGCTGTGAGTGGAGGGTCCAGGTTTGGAGGAGGCAGCCCTGAGCCCCAGGTCAGTTCCCCAGCTTCGGCGGGGGATGCTCCTGCAAACAGGAGCTGCTGGGAGTTTGCATCCCCCTCGGCCTCAGCCCCAAAGGAAGCCTAAAGCCTCGGTCAATAATAAGCTTATAAGACAGTAAATCTTGGTAATGAGAAAAACAGAAGACGGCATCTGCTCAACACAATGGTGCTGTGTATGGTCTGGTAAACAGCTATTGAAAGGAGTTGCCCGTTATCAGAAGGGTTGCAGCTGAACAGCCCAATTTCCCTGTAGGATCGGGGGGTTTCACTGCCCCCAGCCCTTTGGAGTGGCTGCTGGAATCCTGTTGGGGCTGAGCATGGGGAGAGGTGACCTGTTGCCCACAAGGCTGGGTATTTGCCCGCAGGCACAGCAGCCCCTGCCGTGAGACCAGAGGCAAGTTGCCATTGCCCTTGTGATGTGTGGAGCTGGAGGTGGGACCTTCACAGTGGTTGTCTTCTTCTCCTGTGCCCATTCCAACACCTCCTTGCAATGGCTGCACTGAGAGATGTACATAACTTTGGAGGGTGCTCTGCTGCAAATGGTTGGGGTAAAAATGGGAAACAGTTTCTTCTCTTGTCGTGTCTTTGGAGATGCCAAAGTGAGATGACGTGATGGGCAACAGGCACCTGAGCATGAATGAGTTGTGCAGGGGGCAGCAAGAAAAGGAAGAGTCTGGATCACCTGAAATCCACTGGGATGAACCTGGTGCCCATGCGGTGGGAGCTGGCAGTGATCTTGCTCCTGCTCCAACTGTGTGAAGCCAGGTCTGCAAAATGGGGAGGAGGAGGAGGAGGAGGGGAGAGTTAAGGGGAAGGAATCTGCATATGGTGTGTAATGCATTTATGAATTGGGTCTTTAATAATTTACATTACCAGTTTAATACTTTGAATACAAATTATCTTGCCCATATGCTGTGCTGACAAACATAAAAATGGAGTAATCAAAGCTGTAATAGCACTACAGCAAAAAGACATAAAATGCCACTAGAAGGCTTAGGATAAATTATTGCATGCACACACTAGCTCTACGGCTCCCTGGTGCCAAAGGATGCATTGCAATTTCTTCCTTAGACTTTGCATTTGGGCTTGAGAACTGGTGCAGTATCAGGAGCACTGCTCAACATTCTGTAAGATGGGCAGCGTTTAACAAAGAAAAGGAAAGAAAAAAAGGCTCAGACTTGTTTGATAAACACCACAATTTAAATTCTTCTCCTGCATTACATGGGCTACCAAGAAAATATAGCCCTCTTATTTGTAGGGAGCCCCCTTCTTCTTCCAGCAGGGTTATTTGCATGTACTATAAACTGCAGTACTGGCTTGCCATCTTCAGGCAGCTGCCACACACTGCACAGCATCTCTGTGCATCCTTGTCCATCCCTGTGCTAGTTGGAAGTGGTGGGTCCAGCCTGGGTCCACAAGGGATGCCTAAACAAGAATGCACCAAGTGATCTAGGCAGTGGGCAGCATCAGTCCAGGAAAAACAAAAGTTTCACCTCATTCCTCTTCACAACTGTACCTGCTCCCTTCTGATGCCTGAGTTCTGAGGGGCTGGAGAAGGTGGGAGAGGATGAAACAGTCCTGGGCCTTTGGTGCTGCTTTTTGGCCATTCTTGGGCTGCAGTTTGGGTACAAGGAAACAGTATGGGTGGCCCTGAGAGCTTGTGGATTCTGCAGGTGACTTAGTGGTTTGTTTTTAACAGTCTTTTGGTGCATGTGTGCTGGTGTACCAGGCATCCCGAAGGGCATGGGGCTCTGCAGCAAAAGGAGCAGGTTTGCTGCTGAGCACAACAGCAAGTTGTGCTCACAGGGAATAGCTGCAGTTTGTAGATGTCAGTAGACCTTGTGTTGTACCTTGTGGCAGAGCCTCTGCTTTTAAATACAAACCCGTTCATTGGTGCCACATCTCAAACGCATCCCAGCTACAGGCAATCTTTCACAGAAAGAGCCATTTAAGGCTCACATTTGCATACACTGAATTTCTCAGCTATCAAGGTTACTCCATGCTGTAATCCATTCTGTGCTTCTAATACGATCAGTGAAAAATGAGGCTTCTTCCCAAATAAATCATCAGCGATGAAGGAAATGGTGGTTTTCCTTAAGGCCTGAGGTTCCTGTGGTAGCAATGTCTTTTCCAAAAGTCAGAGAAATCTGGGCAGGCTCCTTCTGTGCTGCCTGAGCTCACTGCCAGTCACCCAAGGACCCAAACCCTTTGTATATGAATGAGTTTTTCCTGCCTTTACCTCCCCCAGGATCTGCTGGTGTGTGTCTCCCTGGAATGTGGTACCAGCAGCTGGGATGTAGCACCCCCAAAGGCTTGTGTTGCCACTCTTTGGCTCATCCATTAATCCATGCATTGGTACACACATACCTCTCTCTAATATACTGAGAGGAATGGATGCCAGTGTTTGGAATCCTGTGTCCTGGTGCAGTGGTTTTGTTCAGGGCTGCAGGAAGAGAGAGCAAGCACCCTCCTCCTGCCCACCCTGCCTGTCCCTGTGCTCCACCTTGCTCAGCTTCTCATGCACCCCCAAAGCCTGGGTTTCCCTCTGAACAGGGCATTTTGAAGCAGTCTCATTCCATCCCCCTGGCTCTGGGGAGCAGTCATGTGGCACAGAAACCCTGTTATTGCAGCCAAAACCCTTGGTGCAGAGGGAGCATGAGCTTGTCCTGCCAGGGGCGATGGGAGCTGCCTGGGTGGGCAAAGGTACCTGCATGGGCCAGAATGGAGAGGGACAGGTGGGCATCCAGCCCCTACTGGAAGAACTTTTCCCATTGCCAGGTCTTCTGGAGAATAAGGCCCTCACTGATCCTTTTGCTCCACAAATAAATTGGATGGATCAAGACCACAATGAGAAATATCCCCATCCTCATCCAGAAGGGATTTTCAGCATAAAAGGCTTTATGTGACTCATAAACTCTAACATTTATTTCTGCACACGAGGTAAATATTTCCCTCTCTGAACGTCTAAGCAATGCAATTTTGTTTGAAGCCTCCATTTGTTTAAGTCTGGAGGTGACAATAATTCACCTGTTTTCCCTTCCTGTGTTCCCCCAAGCAATGGCATAAGCCAAAATAGAGCAAACTCAGCTCTGGCTGTTTGTCACTTGTCAGCTCCCTCCTTCAAATATGTTCAGATGAGCTTTGTCCTGGAGTTTACATTTGGGCACCTTCTGATCTCTAGCTGTTGGTAAATGGCCCTGCATTCTCCTGTTTAGAGGAAGAAAAACAGCACACCTGTATGCAGCCACTGCCAGGGCAGGCAGGAAAGAGAGACATAACTTAATCTAACTCCAGATAGATCACGATTTCACAGCAATCTGCCTGCCACAGGCAGTTGAGAGTCCGATCTCCTTGGCACCGTAACAACACTTGTCACTCAATGTCCCAAAGAGACCTGCTCATGGCCAGAGATCACAGATGACTGAGAAGATGCCTGCAGTTGTAAATGCCATCAATCTGGAGAGAAGAAACACTCCCGGGAGCCAATGTCAGATGGGGATGTACGAAGTCAGTGCTTGTCTCTGCAGAGCATGGGATGTGCCCATGGGCCACACGGATCCCCAGCCTCACACCTCCCCAGGTCTGTTGCCACCTGAAGCTCCAGCAGATCCAGGAAGGCAGAGTGCTGCCAGTCCTCTTCCCTGGGAGGGCTTGGGTCTCCAGCTTTCGGAGGCTGTTGCCCACTATGTAGACCCCACACCCCTCTCAGGAAGGGGGACCAAAGTAGGGGGTAGCTGCTGAGGGGCAGAGGTGTTGGGGGGTGGCCTTGAGGCACTGTCTGCTTTTGCTCTTTGAGGGAGATGAGAAAAGGATGCTCCCATTCCAGTGGTAGACATGGCTTCTGGCTCCTCTGCCCCTGCTCTCCTGTTCCCACCCAGGACTCCCCTGTTCCCCCTGCAGCTCCCAATGCCTGTTCTCCAGGACATGTCCACGTCCAAGCCTAAACTCAATGCTAACGTGCACAGCCTGTTTCTTTATCTGTCTGCCTCTTTTTTTCTTTTTTCCTTTTTTTTTTAAAGGAAACTGAATCCAAGGCTGCCATGTAGTGATGATGATGACATTATTGTTAGTCATTATTTCTATTTCCATAGCTCCAAGAGGCGGAGAACAGAGTCCCACTAAGTTAAATGCAGCACATGCTGTAACAAAAAGACAGTTTGGGTGCCAAACAACTCACAATCTTCTTTTAAATGTAAGGAATGTAAAATTAAGATTACTATAGCAACATCTTGCCCACGTTGCACACAGATAGGATTTGTTGGTCTTTATATATATATATGCGTGTGTGTATGTGTATATATATGTAACGTACATATACAAATCCTAAATATCTCTGGCAACTTTCCTTATAGTTGAATTTATATTTAATTTCAAGCTCTCTGTATCTCAGAGAGATAAGTTTGCATCCAGCTTTCCTTCAGCAGCCTTGCCTTTTCCTTCAGGCTACTTTGTGCACACTGCATGCCAGGCTCAAGTCCCCTCTGCCTGGGGAGAGCTCTTGGCCCCTGGTTGGGAGCAGGGACAAGCCCTGACTGGAGCGGGGGTCATCCCATCTACTGGGGGTTTCATTTTAAGTGGGTACAACTCTGTTAAACCTTATAACTGACTTAATGTTAAAACTCCAAATTTGCTTTCTTCAGTAAGGTTTTAGGAGAGTAGGGTGAACCTGAGACATGCAAATCCCAAATTTTTCTTCCCATCTCTCTTCTTTCAAGTTACTAGTTCAACTTTAAATGAAATTTCCTATGAGTTATGAACTGCAGCTCTCATTTCTTCTCCATGACTGAATAAAACCTGGGCCCAGAAATGCCTGCGGGGAGGGCAGAGCACACCCAGGAGCTGAAGGAAAGGCAGCAGGAGGACAGATGCTCTACAGCTTAGTGTCCCTTAAATTCTCCAGGAAAGCAGCAGAAATGCAAGCACAGTTTTCACCTTGTTGCAGAGGTAAGTGGAGTTACTGATAAAGGAGAATTTTAACACCTCCAGATCTGAGGAGCTGTCTTTGCTTACGAGTCTACAATCAGGGAGGAGGGGAAAACCAGGCACCAAACTGTGCTCAAGAGATCCAAAGGGTACTGCTTTCTGCCAAAGAAAGACACATCGGAGGGATACCCACTTCTCCTGAGGAGCAGGAGGAACTTGCAGCTCGTTTGTAGCAGCTTTGAGGAGCTGTGCAGTCGAACGTGCACAGTTGGAGGGCTGGTGGATTTGCTGTTTTGAGACCAGACTGTAGTGGAGATCTGAGAACCAAAACTGAAAACGTCTGCTGGCAGGTCTGGATGGAGAAGCTGGAAAGCAGCCTGGAGTTGCCAGCTGCAGATTTCTGGTGTCTCTGACTTAGCAGAATTAAATACAAGGAAATAAATCACAGGCAGCACTGCCTGCAGGGTCTAGAAGGAAAGCAAAGTGGCTGGGGTGAGGCAGGTGAGCAACCCCACTTCCCAGCATGTCTGTGGGCATGGCAGAAGCAGAAGAGTGAAGAAGGGATCTGCATGGCACAGAGGGGCCAGCTTTCAAGGCCCACGTAGGCAAACACAATGGCTTTTCTTCAGACAGAACTGCTCTATGAGCAGGAATCAATACCCTTCTGCAGAGCCTGCAAAAATGCTGACGGGTGTAAGTGTGCAGAGCTGATGCCGAGTAGGAGGTTTCTGGATGGAGCTATTGAAGAGATGGGCAGGACAGAGCAGGCGTGAGTGACGCTTCACACAAATGCTGGGTGCTGGTGTGGATCTTACAGTGGCAGCAGAAGGCACAGGGGCAGCTGAAGATCGGATCAGGCAATGGGGAGTGGGTTGAAGACCAGTGGAAATTCATGAGCAATCATGTGTTATAGGGCAGAGCAAAGTGATCGTTGTAAGATGGGCACTCAGCTGTTTGCTGCAGGAAAGTTGTCCCTTTGCTGAATCAGCCCTGACTCTGGGCTAATCCATAGGCAGAAGAGACATTGCTACCTCCTTCCCCAAAGGAAGGACTAAAGGCAGGCGCCAGGGGTCTGACAGGGCAGCAGGACTGGCAACCTGGCCTGGGAGGAGCCAGCAAGGTCTGTAGGGCTTAAGAAGCCATCTCCAAGATCGTTGTTTAAAATGCACACACATTTTCTCATCCTTTTCTCTGGAAAGGGAACCCACCAAGACAAGAGACTGTTTATGATGAAAGTTAGTTCTGGGCTTCTATGGGTAAGGGCAGCTGCTGTGGGCAGTGTGAGCACCAGTGCACTGGGTAAAGGTTTGGTGTGCAACCTCAGCCCAGAGACCTGGTTGTTCACCCCTTGGAAATGCTGTGGAGCTTTGCAGGTGTGCTGGAGTGTCCAGTGAAATCAGGGCTTTTGGTGTGAGTACGCCAAGAGAAGGGAATAATTTCCCTTTCCCCAAGGGGTGCAGAGTTTCCCATCTGGGGGCTGCACATTGCTGATACGTACCAAAGTGGCAGCCTGAGGAAAGGGAATCTCTTCACTGGGGAAAAAACTTTGGCTTTGGAGTCAACTGGCTGCAGCCCCTCTGTTAACTCTGCCACGCTGACGCTGTGGGTGGCTGCACTTCCGTAGGGGCAGGTGGGTACCACACGTCCTCCTTGGCTTCACGGCACTGCTGTGCCAGCCATCATCCCCATCCCCTCTCCACTTTTATTTCTCTTGACCCCCGTGTTCCCATCAGCCAGTTTTAAGCAAGCCTGCCACCAAGACCATAATCGGTTCCCATGTCCTCCTATTTATGCTCTCACCCAGCAATTTGCGCAGAGCTGTCGAGCTCTCTACTCATAATTGACAGGGGAAAGCAATCTGCTTCACAAGAGGAAACATCTCCACCGGCTGCTGGATCTGAGCAGGCTATTTCCCATAATGAGGATGAAGTAAAACAGGATCTCACTAACAGCCGCGGATGTAGCTGAGCCCTCATTACTGCAGGCGCAGAGGTGCTGTTTGGGACATAATTAAGAGCTTGATATTTGGAGTGCAGTGTGTCGCACTGTCCTTCCCATGCTGCTGCCTCATAGCAAGGCAGTTAGAGCCAAGTGCTCCTCAAGTTTGCTCGAGTCTCAGCTCCCACAGTCCAGGCTGCAGGAGGGGCAGCTTGGGGAAAAGGGAAAGCTCTTTTCTTTCTTAAGACAGTTGTTTCTCTCCTTGCAGAGGGTGACCGTGGCAAATTTCAGCCTTAGCACTGGAAAGCAGCTGCCAATGGCAATGGCTTGCACTGTCCCCAGCTGGAAAAGCAGCTTGGACTTGGTGTTGGCAGAATGTTTGCAAGTGGGTGTGCATCTGGGTGAACTGCACTGCAAATAGGGGATGGGAAGGGCGGGAATGTGGAGGGGAGAGTCCCCAGAGCACCTCGGCAGTTTCTGTCTCACACAGTTTCTGTCTCACACTGTTCCCGCCCGACAAGGCAAGGTGCCTGAGCCATGCTGAATGTCTGAGGTGCTGCACAAACTTTTGGGGGTGTTGAAGATAAGAGCAACCACCTCTGCTTGGACACTATCCATGTAGAGGAGAGCTTTCCCTCCAGGCTCTCAGGAAGGTAGCCAGTCTTATCTCCTAGAGGCCCAAACCCCACCAGCTGGATCATTCCCATGTCTTTCCTTCTGCAGGACTGTCACCTGGGCAGAGTCCTCTGCTACCACTGGGCTGAACATCCTCCCTTGGTAGCCTGCACAGCAATCAGACTGCCTTTGCTGGGAGCAGGCCCTCTGATTTGAGATTTTTTTGGGGCAGGATTTAGTAAAATCATTGAAAAACCCCATGTTTTGTCCTAGCACCTTGAGACCTGTAGCAAGACCTGTTCCAACCTGGCCCAGCACAGGATGCTGCCTGACACAGCTGGTGGTGAGAGCTACCCCAATGCCCAGCACGTGTGTGCCCAGGGACACGGAGCTGGGTTCAAGCCACTGATGGTGCTGCAGGGAAGAGCTGGAGTTATTTGCTAGCAGAGACTGTACAAATCCCATGCATAATTCAGCTCTGCCATACAAATCATCCCACCAGTAAAAGCCTTTTCAGAAAGCACGATTTGATTGCAACAAACTTTGACCCAAATGTGCTGCAGCCGACAGCCCCGTATGACAGGTTTTAAACTTTTGCCGTCACTTCCTTCTGAGAGGCAGAGTGAATCTAGGTCACCCTCCCTTGCTTGTTTGTAATGAGGCTAATTCTGATTTCATTCATGTTGCATCCTTGAGTTTGAGATGAGGGGGGAAAAATGGGAGATTTGAAAAGGCAAGTCAGCCTCAAAGTCATTCTTCCTAAATCCCATCTTGGAGCAAAGGAAGTGGTTTGATGTTGCGTCCCAAGGCAACATTGATGGTGTCGTTTAATATTCAGGGTAGAAAAGGAATACAAAGTTTTTCTTCTTTCCCTTTTTATTTAGATTGCAGTGTTAAGCAGTTGAGCTGAATGAACAGGCCTGTGTCCGCAGCTTTTTGGGCGATTAACAAAAAGGCCTATTCTGGGTGAGTGAGCTGTGAGCTCTGCATGAGGCTGCTGCTCCAGGGACAAAGAGGGGAAGTGGCTGAACACGAGGTTATTAGTTTGTCTGGAGTTTCCAGGCAAGCACGACGGCACAAATAGAGCCGCTTGTTTGTTGATCTGTTCTGCGAAGGCAGCTCGGGGCAAGCTACTGTACTCATCTGTTTATTGCTGAAGCAGCCAGTGCTGTTTTTCCCAAGACTGGGATTCTCCTACGCCATGTGCAGGACGGCTGTGCTGCCTCTGCAGTAAACAGCTGCACAGTCCAAATGGACAAGAAAAAGTTTGGGAGAGAGGAACTACCGCTGTATGTGTTTGGCTAGAGAGCTGCAGGTGGATAATGGTGATTCCCTCTCTGATAATGGTTTGGAAACAACTCTGCTTCCCAGACACATGCTGGATTTAAGGACAGAATTGAGTTATTTGCTCTGGGGAAACCACTAACCTGCCCCATGATCCTGGTGGTCCCTGTGCTCCTGGTGCCTGCTTTTGCAGGGAGGGAGTTACAGATCAAAGACACCTTGCCTGCACCCTGCCTGCAACTAAGTCAGCATAGAAGTTCAGGGGGAGGTTTCCTGGTGCCCTGATTTTCTGTCTTTCTGCTTTATTCTCATGTCTCTTCCTTGCTTTGAAGTGGGACACCAAGGCACCTTTGAATGAGCTCATGTTGGAATTCTGGATTTTCCATCCTGGTATTCCTTATCCAGTGCTAACCTACCTGTTCTAGGGAATGCCCAGGGGGCCACTAATTATTTTGGTAAGCATGAGGAGTTCCCCAGGTCCAGCTAAAGGGAATGGGTATGTCACTGTCACTTATCAGGCTCAGTCAAAATAGCAAGACAAATTGGCCTTAAATATGCCAAATTCTGTAGAGTAGTATTTGTGGAGAACAGCCATTGTCTTTGTATATTTGACAAAAGTTAATTGTCTCTGTGACAAAATCAGTGTAGTAGTCAGCCTCTCCCTGTATAGGAGGAGAAAAAAAATCCTTCATTTATAAGCGATTCATTAAGTAGCATTAAAGCTGTCTCTGAAGACAAAATAATCTTTTTAAAGAGGACTCATGGTAGTGAGAAGGAAGATTAATGCCTCAGCTATTTTTCAATTATGTAAGCTTTCATTTATTACAGTATACCTGGATTAACTCTTACTAAGCTGTGTGCCCTGGTAGGTAGGTTTGGGAAGGGGGGGTGTTTTGTGCCCCTGGACACGAGGCAGGGGCACAGAGAGAGGGATGAACAATTCTCTGCACATAGCTGCTGTGATGGGTGTGAGTGGCACGGCAGGAGTGCCCCTCTCAGCCTCACCATTACCAAAGCTGTGACATTTTTGCACAAGGAGTGTGCATTTATGGTGCTTCAACATTTTACAGTGATTACATTCTACTTGATCTTCCTGTTTGCATACAGGTACACACCCTCCCCAGTGTAGTTTGGGTACTGAAGAGCTCTGGTTTCTGACTCTAATTCAGTTGCCTTCTCCTGCGATCGTGTTCATGATCCTTGCACAAGCAAATGAGCCTAAATTCTTCTAACACACTGGGGATACTCTTATTTCAGTATGATTTATGTCAGCGGTTTCCAGTAAAGTGTAATTAAAAAGGTCTTATTGATACCTCTGCCTTCATTTTTTCCCTTGCCACTGCCTCCTAGAGTCTTGTCTTAATTGAAGCAGTGAGGAGACCATTTAGCAGGAAGGTGGGAGGAAACAGCCTCAATATCATTCATCTAAATCACTCTAGTTGCTCACTACATCTATCAAAATTTCTTCTAAGTGTCTTATGAGAGATTAGTTGCTGCAACTGTGCAGATGTACACGTGCCTGGTAGAGCTCTGCAGGCCTTCCCATCCAGGGCACCCACACCAAGGTGTGGAAGAAGGCTGCTTTTTGCAGGTATAAATTATGCACCAAAATAAGTTGGGCAGCTTTGGTGCTTTTGCCGACACACCTGTATATAAAGTTCAGGTCCTCTGAAGTCACGTCCCAGCTCTCCACAGCTGAAAACCACCCGAGAGCATCTTAAAAGTGGTGCAAAAGCTGTCAGGGAAGAGCAGAGTGAAGGTGAAAGGTGCTGAAAGGATCTGTCCATATGAGCTGACCCTGCTTCTGCACCACAGGTAGGTCCTGAACACAGAGCAGCTGAAAGTCTGTGAATAAAATTATTTAGTTTACGCAAAACCTGCAAAACTATGCAGAATTCAGTGCAGAGTCAAAAGGAAGCCCAAAGAAGCTCAACTTCAAGCCAAAATGCTCTTTTACAATTTGAGAATTCAGGACTTTGATCATTACCTTTAAAAACTCCGTTTTTGTTTCAAAACTGAGTGGTCTCCAGCCACGGGGAAAAGGGAAAGAGACATTTAAGGCAGGTTGTCTCATCAAAGGTCTGAGTGCAGATGCGGGGCTGGCTCTGAACCCGCACCACCAGGCTGGGACAGACCCTGTTTGCTGCTGTTTTCGGCTGTGCTGTGCTGCTGCTTGTACTCTGCCGGCGGGGAATGAGCCATCAAAGCGTTCGCTTTCAGCTTTGTTATTGATTCACTCGACCGGGCAGTTGTAAAACCCCCATGACGGGTTGTGACACAGGCTCTATGTTTGCTTGGGCACTTTGACCTGCACGCAGAGGGGTGGCTTTGGGCCGAAGCCAGAGGAGGTGGCGATGGGCAGCCCCAGCGCCCCTGCCCTCTGTCCTGCCCCCACCCGGGCTCCAGCACAGCGTCCTAGCTGATGCTGAGCTGCCCTGCTATGGAGTCAGTCTGAGAGAGTTGGAGTTGTTCAGCCTGGAAAATAAAAGGTTCCAGGGACACCTTACAGCATCTTCCAGTACCTAAAGGGCTACAAAAGAGCTGGAAGAGAAACTGTAGATGCTCCATCCCTGGGAGTGTTCAAGGCCAGGTTGGATGGGGCTCTGAGCAACCTGGTCTTAGTGGAAGGTGTCCCTGCCCACAGCCAGGGGATTGGAACTGTGTGATCTTGAAGGTCTGTCCCAATCCAAACCATTCTACAGTTCCATATTATCCGTAAAACTTATGTTCTGATTTTGTTTTCTAAACAAAGCTGAGAGTTCATGTGGTTGCAGTATTGCGGCCACAGTCTGACCACAGAGGCTTGGTCTCTTCTCGCTCATGCTGGTGTGGAATGAAACACAGAATGTGCCGGGAAGCCCCAGCCGCGGGTCTGGGCTGCGGGAATCCCAGCTGCGTGCTGTTTTCCTGCGGCTGAGAAGCGTGCCAGGGCGCTGGCTCGAGTTTAAATTGTTGCTGAGGCTTCCGCATCGCACACATTGCAACCGGTAAAAGGTATTACACCGAAAGCGAATGGTATATTATTCCGTGGTTGAAAAAAGTCCCTGTGGGGATGGGTTTGCCTCGGGGGTGGCTGGCTGGGAGCGGAGCCGCGGGGCAGCGGGAAACACAGGCAGAGGGAAATACGGGCAGAGGGAAAGACGGGCAGAGGGAATCCTTCAGCTACTCGGAAAACGTCCGAGGGCGGGAGCGTCCCGGCAGCAGCGCAGGCTGGAGGCGCTCCCGGCCGGCCGGGAGGGTGATATGGGCGGGCGGGCGGGCGGGCAGGGGGTTGGCGGGGCCGGTCGGCCCGAGCGGCCGTCGGCGAGTCCCCCCCGGGGGTTGCGGGGGGTCCCCCCGCCCCGCGCTTGCCGGCGCGGCCGCGCGGGGTGGCGCCATCGGCCCGGGAGCGGCGCGAGCCCCCGCGCACCGCGAGCCCCCGCCCCGGGCAGGGCGGCGGCGCCGCGGGAGAGGGGGGCGGCGGGGTAGCGCCCCGGGACGGCGCCCGCGCGGGGCCTGGGGTGCGCTCCTCCCCGCGCCGGCCCGGCGGGGAGCAGCTGCCGTTCGGGGCGGGAGGAGGAGGGAAGGGGCCCGGGGCGGCTGGGGCGGCGCGGGCAGAGGCGCGCATGAGCCGGCCGGGAGCAACGGGAGCTGCCCGGGCTGCCGGCTGGAGGGGGCCGGCGGCGGGGGCCGCCCGGGCCTGGCGGGCGCCGTGCTTATCTTCACCATTCGTGGTGAGACGTGCTGGGCAACGCGCTGGTCATCCTGTCGTGCTGCGGAACAGAAGCTCCGCAACCGCCGGTGAGCGCGGGGCGGGCGCGGGGGCGGCGGCGGGCGGAGCGGAGCGGAGCGGCCCCGCACGCGCCCGCGGGCTCCCGCTGCTCCGGCCCCGCACGGCCCGCGGCCGTGGTGGCGGGGCAGGAGCCCGCGGTGCGGGCGGCGGGTGCAGGACCGGCAGCCCCGCAGCGGAGCCGTGGAGAGGCATCTCCGGCTGGGGACCCCCGGGTCCGAGCTGCCCCCGGCGACGGCGTCCCGAGCTTGCCGGGGAGCGGAGCAGCACCCGCCCGTGCTGTTCTCTCCGGTGAGCGGGCTGCCGTCGGGTTCCCGGCTCGCTCTCTGTCCGTCCCGTCCCGCTGCTGCTGTCCTCCGACTTTTCGAAACTTCTGTCCCCCAGAGGCAGCTGCACGTGGAGGAGCCCGAACTCAGGTAAAACCCACGTCCCTCCACCCGACCCGCGCTGGGAGGAGCGGGGCAGAGGCGCAGGTGAGAACTCCGAGTGCCGTGTCAGGTGCGGAGGAAGAGCGCTCGGGTTTTTGAGACGAGTCCATTACAACGCTGAACACTTGCTTTTGTGTTCCAGCCTTGCAAATGTTTTAGTATTTTCATCGTAAAGCTGCGACGCTGAAAGCAGAGTAAGATTTTACATGATTTTTTCCATGGGTAATTTAGAAGTCTGCTTTGAAGCCTTATGTATTAACCTCCCTAATGAATTAATCCAGGAAAATTGTGCAGTGGATACTATTAAACGTCTTTAAGAAGGCTTTATGGTTTGAGGGTGTAAATTTTTTTTCCTTCAAAGTCTTGTTATTTTAACAAATAGTACTGGATATCAATTTTAGCAAAGTAATATTGGATGTAAGTTGCTCTGTAAGGAGTTTCAAGTAGTGTGTTGCTTAAACTGTACTGTAGCATATGTTTTGCTGAGGAGTACACCGCTGTCTGCTTTTATAGAGAAAGACATAAAATGACCTTCAGTTTCATAGCTTGTAAAGTGGTTTTAATGAAATATCTCCAGTGTTCATGATGTGTTGTAAGCATTTTGAGACGCTGATCTCTGTCTCTCTCGGTCCTCCCTGACTGTGGAGTAACTCAACAGAGTTCTGTAAAAGTACCTGATGGGTAAGGCTGACGGGACAGTTTGTCCCAGTGCCTTTAATATTTGATTGATTCATTAATGATAGGTAGTACAGAAATGGCCATTGGCTTGAGCAGGTGAGTTGCTCTTTAACTGGTACACAAAACGCTGCCCCTAGTACCCACAGTACACAGACATGCTGTACTGGGTTTATGAGAAATTTAGTATGGTTGGAAAAGGTATTTGCTGTTCCCTTCAGCTTTGCTTTAAAATGTGGGTGTTGCAAGCTTGTGATCAGTGGTTCTGGGAAAGAAAAAGAGACACCCTTCCCTTCTCCCAAGATAACTAGTGGTTAATGTTATCTGGCTGGTTGGGAAGCAAGCAGATTTGAGTCTATTAACTGCTTTTATTACCTTCAAACTGTTAATCGCTTGAATGTGTTTCTTGTTTTAAGACTGCCTCTGCTGTGAGTTGAGTTAAAGTTCTTGTGGAAGTGAAAAGAGCAACTTTCTCTTGAAGTGATCATGGAGATATTTTCCAAATCTTAATCCTTGTCAGTAGCTTGTTGTCTGCTCTCCATACAAGCTATCAGGGTGTATGAGTAAAGCTAACACAAGTTGCTCACCTTCCTGATCTGAGGCTCTTGTTGCACACAAAACTTGAGTGTCACTAGTGGGGAATTCAGTGTGACAGGCTTTGAAGCAGTGGTGTCAGGAGACCCATCCTGCTTTATTCACCTGAGTTCACTTCTGCTTCTCCTTCAGTCACAGCCTAAACTGGGAATGCCTGTGCCCAATCACTAAGGGTTCAACAGCAGAAGGGTGACATGGTCAGGTTGATGGTGATGGTCTGAAGTTCAGTAAGATTAAATGTCTAACCAGCGTCTAACTGTTGTCTTTTTGCTGAGAAGATCATGTGTGTTTAGGATGTTCAGACAATACTGCTTCTCTCCATGTTGGGAAAAAAGCAGTCTGTCAGCCTTCTTGGACCCAGGACAAAAAGTCAGGGATCTCAGCTCAGTTCATGCTCCTCCTGACATGTGAACAGCCACGTGAATGAGAGGGGCTCAGTTGGAGCCCGGCAGCCAGTTTGAAGTCCTTTGGACAAAGAGTTTATCTGCTCATGTGCAAACATACCCTAAGCCAGTTCAATAAATGAAAAGGGCACCTGTGATGGCTGTGTCAGCTCTTGTCAAATCCTGGAAGCGCCAAGCTTCGTTCCCTCCATTTCTGGAGCAAGCCCATGCAAGGTTGTCCAGCTGGACCTAAAACTGCATTGGCAGGATAAGCTGTGTTCAGGCTGGGATGTGTAACTGGCACTGCTTCAGTAGCCGTGGTGGGTGATCACTCTTGTGAGGATGGGGTTTTTGGTCCTTTCCCCTGGACTTCCCTGCAGTACATGTCACATTTCGGCATCTCTGCTCTGCACGCAGCTGCAACGGGCAGAGTACGAGTGTGTCTGTAGGGCAGGGTCTCATATCAGCAGTTGCCTGGAGCTGAATGAGGAGAAGGAGGTGGGCGGTGCTTGTGGGCAGAGGAAATCGGGATTCACTGAAAGCCACAGGCTTCCTCTGTGATGGACAGTTCGCGTTCAGTCAGTCTTGCTGGAGAACTGCTGGCGTTAAACTTTCCTACATTCAGCTACCCGGACACTTGTAGTTGTTTGTGTGGTCAGAGAGGTTCAATCAAAGCTGCAGGCTTTGGTCTGTATGTTCACAGTGCAGGACAATTATGTGATTGAGGGTGAAGGGCGTGGGAAATAACTCTGCTCCTCTGGCAGGAGAGATGTCTGTCTGTCTTTATGGGAGAGGTGAACTTCTATGGCAATTGAAAACTCTGACAAACCTGGCCACCCTGATATCCCTGCTCTGGGGGAGTTGGGAAGCAAAAGAACTCCCCTGTAAAACTTACCAAGAGAAATCACATTACTCCACTTTCCATGTGGGAAGGTGTAAGGTATGTTGATGTGTCCAGTGTTGTTACTGGAAGGTGCTCAGAGTGCTGAGCACAGATTAGGACCCAAGTGGGAAATAATATGAGTGAGCCATGTATTATGTGGCACGTGCAGGATCAGGACCAGCCAAAGGCTGCTGGCATGGCTGAGTTGACAGCTTTCCATTTCTGCCTCTGGCTAGCTTTACAAGTGTGAAAATCAGCACTAAAACCAGCCAATGTTTTTCAATGAGTTAGCCTGCTCCCTGGGCAGAGGCTCTGCAATACCCTTCTCTAGCTCTTCTGAACTCACTGCAAACTTAGGCACACAGCCCAAACATGCATTCCCTGGAAACCCACGTCTCCCAGCAGTGCTGCTGCCTGGAGCTTTGTGTGCAGAGAGCAATTTCTGCTGCCTCATGGGCCCTTTTCCCTCTTGGGAACGTCATCTCTTGGGGGATCCAAAACCTCTGTGGGGGCAGGCAGTGCAGGTATAACTCTAACGAGGTCACTGGGCTCAACTGGCTCTTAAATCCTCTGGATATACACTATACACTGCTGTTTGCACAGTGTGGGGGATTTTGTTCTTGGGCTGTCACACCAGCCAAAGTCAAGCGTCACACAGAAGTCTGCGTGTATTATGTCAACACAGTTACCTTTGTCAGCCAAATGCAAACTCTCAGAAGAAACACTAGATCCGTTTGACAAGCCCTCCAGCCAGAAAACTGTGTTGACTAACAGGAGTTGTGTTTCCACCCCCTGATTGCTGGCTGCTCCCTGCCCTGCCGGGAGCATGGGCAGGGTGACCAGCCTGCACTTCCCGGGTCAGCCGTTTGCCCTCTGGAAATACTGGCGCAGTGCTAAGTTTTTGTTTGCTTGAGCGGGGTTTTTTATTTATTATTCCAAGACCTCTGGAACTTCCTGGCTGGCCTGGGACATGTTTCTGGTGTTTTGTTTTGGTTTTTTTTTTTTTTTTCTTTTAAGTCAGTGTTGGGAATTTGGTGAGCTCCTTCATATGCTCTGAGTGCAAGTTTTCTAGCTACAGATGTGAAGGATGGTTAGCAGATGGTGTTGGGTATCTTCCCAACTGACTTTTCAGAGAATTTTGCTTCTATAGCTGAGATTTAAGTCATCCTTATTTACAAAGATAAAAAGTATTGCTTATATTTCCACCATCTTGTATATCAGGATACTTTCACTTTTTTAGCATCAAGCCTATTGTATTGATAAATGGTTGCTTTTTTTCCTGATGTACCTATTGCCAGTAGTTATTTTGATATCTTTTAGCTTTCTTTATTAAATGTGTTGATTTCTAGCTCTAATTTTATAGTGAGTTCTCAATTTGTTACATATTTATTTTTAAATTTGTGTCTTGTCTTAAAAAATTCTTATTTTAAACCACATAAACATTTTTTTTAAACATAGTATTGCTGGTTTTGGTGCGAAGGAGGGCTCTACTAAGGCATCTTTAAACATTTCCCAATAAGGATTGTCACAGTTACTTATATTTAGGTGTTTTCTCTCAGTTATTTTTGTTTGATTGTTTCTAGTTTTGGGAAACTGACCTTTTAGAGATGTTGTGTTGGACCATGTTCTGTTTCCTTACCTCAAATGCAGTTGAGAGCTCTGATTGGTTTTCTTTCAGCTACTGCAGGATTTCCTTGTCCTAGAAAGCTATCTATATGTAGGTGTGTTGAGATTTATTTTTTTTTTTTAGCACCACAAACCCTCCAGCATCTGCCACAAGCCTGAAATTACATCTCTTCTTGCTGTAGATTGTGGGTAGATGCTTCAGGAGCTGCTCATCTGTTCTGCTGATTCATTTGTCTACAGCAGACTCCCACCAGTGCTGCTGATGTACCCAGCCTCTGGCCCTCTGAAGTGTGGGGGACCCTGCCCAGGTGGCTGGGTTTTCGGGGGGGCTCTGCTGAGGGAAATGTGCTGTTTATTGATTAAACAGTTTGAAGGTTGCAGGGACTCTGGGGTCTTCCCTTCCCCACTCGCTGTGTCCTCTAGTGTGGGAGGGGGACACCCGGCATGCCCCCAACTGGGATGGGTACCTGTGACATCCAACGGATGAGCTGCTGACAAATGGTCCCACTGGTTCTTCTCTGCTGTTGGTGGGGGATAATCCATGTCAATGTTCTCTTTTAGCTTCGTTGTTGACTCACCCAGCTGGTCGGTGATGAATTTGCCGTATCAAGCTGACTGTCAGTGCTGCTCCCTGTGCCACCAACCATGGGAATGGTACCTGCAGCATTAGGGCTGCTCTGGAGAAGCCTGGCTGGGGCTGGGCTGTGGGGTTGGTGCAGAGAGGTTGCTGGAAGTGGTCTGTTGTGGGGGGTGTACCTGAGTGGGCTCTGGGAGTGGCAGAGCAGGAGTGCAGTTGGGGATGTGTCGATCCCTCCCTGCATCCCTCTGCTGCAGCCCCCTGCCCCCATGGCAGGCAGGTGCTGGAGTGGTGCCATTGGCTGCAGGAGGTGGGAGAAGCAGGAGTGGCAGTAGGATGAAACCTTTGACAAAATCAATTTGGATTAAGGTGAAGAGTGAACTTCAAGCATAATAGCAGTGCAAAGTGGGGAACAGTCTTGATCTGTCTTTTTCTAGAAGGTAACTTGCATAGTGAGACACAGGCATGTCCACAGCTTGGTCCATGTCAGAGCTGTCCAAGAGGTCCATGTCCAAGCTGATGTGGAGAGGTCTCCAACAGCATCACCTTCAGCTGTTCCAGCTTTGGTGAGGGTTCAGGTTGGGTTCCCACCCAGGGCCTGGCACATCCCTCCTTCCAGCAATGCTGCACTGGGTTTCTCCTGGGCTGTGGGAGCAGCGTGGTGCCCAGAGTGCTGAGGAGGAGGCTCAGAGCCACCATCCTGCTCAGAGTGGCATTTGTGACCCTGTTCTCTGCTGCTCCCATGCTGTGCTCCGGGAGCTCTGGAGGAAGCAGCAGCTCCCTCAGGCATGAGCAGCTCCTGAGTTGCTTTGGAGTGCAGTAGCTTCAGAAGTATTTCTAAATTGGTCCTTCATGCAGCTCCATAGGGGTTCCCAAGGGGATTCCATCCCCTCAACTCTGTGAGG
This sequence comes from Manacus vitellinus, assembly GCF_001715985.3. Classification (NCBI taxonomy): domain Eukaryota; kingdom Metazoa; phylum Chordata; class Aves; order Passeriformes; family Pipridae; genus Manacus; species Manacus vitellinus. The sequence continues at coordinate 5,636,762 of NW_021939395.1, forward strand.
TCAAAGCCATCGATATTTGGGTTTGCTTCTTTTTTTTTTTTTTTTCTATTTTTGTTTTTCGAGGAAAAAAACCCCTTCATGTAATTGCAAGTATTTTAGGAGTGTTGGATCTCAGGAGCCCCTTTATGAAAGTTTGTGTAACTTCCAGCAGATATCTCTGCTCTCCCTACTCCCAGGTGTTGGTTTTCAGGACAACCCCAGTTTGGAGCAGGACTTGGACACAGCATTGTAACTTGTGGGTGTGTGGCTGGGGAGTGGAGTTGAAGCACTGTTAGTCACTCAGTAAGTCAGCAGTACTCAGCATGCACTTCAGGTGTACCAGTGGTTTAAGAGCCAGATGGTATGTGGTCAAGTGAGTGATTATATGATAAATACATGGTTTGAGAGGAATGAATCAGGTTTCCACTAGAAACAGTAATTCTGGCATTTCTGAACTGAGGAATATTTGTCTTTGCAATGTTTAACAAAAATTCTGTTACACACATAGGTCTCTATAAAGTTACTCACAAATTAGTTGAAACAAAAATCCTATAATTAGTCAGATTTTCATCTTGTATCATGTAAAATAATACCCAGCCTACCCAGGAAGGCCACCCTATGGACCTTTGAACAAGAGAGCAAGCCAGGTTCAGCCCAGTGCTGAGCTCCTGTTCTCCCTTTCTCAACCCTTCCAAGCCCTTTGCCCTTCCCTGTCTCTAGCAAAGGTTCTTCTTTTTCTCTTTTCAGCCCCAAAGGACATTGCTGCCCTAGGACTTGATGTTCCTGGAATTTTTGGAGAGCCAAGTAGTTAATGGTAAATAATTAATTACGTTGCAGACAGTCCTTCAACATGAGCTGGAACGCGTTTTGGGAAGGGAGAAGGTGGGCATACCGGCCCAAAGTAACTGTTCCCTGTGATTAATTAAAAGGCTCAGAAGTATCATCTAATAGCCTATAAAGAAAATGGAAATTAATTTAGGGATGAGGTTTGTGTGCTTTTTTTTTTTTATTTTGTTTGCATTTTGTTGTTTGCATTTTGTTTGCTTTTCCCTCTCTGCTGAAATACCCCTGCCCAGCCTTTTTAGGGGTTTACATTTGCCCTCACAATGCATTTGTCAGCACTTGGTTTTGGGGCCTCTGTGGGCCAGCAGAGAGTCCCTGGCTCAGAGGAGAGCAGGGTCACAGCAGCCTTGGCAGGAGGGATCCAGGCTTCCCTCTCTGCTGGTGAGGGAAGAACTGATGAGAGCTGTGTTTTTAGGCATGCTGATAGAGGAGGGAAGGTTTGGGGGTGTCAGGGAAGGCATGTGAGGTTCCCACTCCTGTTCCTGAGGGAACAGTGGGACAGGGATGGCAGCGTGATGGCACTTCCCTTGTGCTGCTGTCGGTTTTTCTTGGCCGGTTCCTAGGAAAATGGATTATACCACATTCAAAATATTCACTACTGGATTTAATAATATTGCAAAAATAACTTACATACAAAAATGTATTTCTTTCAGAACCTTATGGTATTCCATGGAAATGCGTTCTGTTTATCTGCCGGCGTTGCCAAGCATGTACTCCGAAGCCAGTGTTCATGCAAGTCATCACTCTTTTAAACAGAATACAAGAACAATAGCCTGTGTCATTAGCTTGGCCCCGTGCTGTCTGAGGACAGTGGCTGTGTGTTGTATCATTCCCTACCTGCAGCTTTTCACTGAAGTTGTCTGGGTCATATCTTTGTGTTGGCATCGCCAGAGAGGCGCCCTGGGGAGCAGAGCCAGGGCTGAGTGGCTGGGAAGCCTCCTTCCACCACTACACCTTTGCCAACTTAGTTTGTTTTTCAGCCTCTGCACCTATAGAGACTGTTCTTCAGTCTCTGCATGTCAAGGGCCTTCCTCCTCATCCTTTCTTTGGAGATGCTCTGGAAGTTTCTGGACACTGCCTCAGTTGAGGAGTAGCTGGGAAGGTGGTGAAGGTCTCTCAACCCTGTCCTGATGTCTTCTCTGCAGAGCTGAGTGAGCCAGCCCAAATAAAAGCAAACCCCAGTCCCTGGGATTGATTCCTCAGCTGAATGAGGTAGCCCAGCCTTACAGCACCCCTAGGACAGGCCTGTGGCTTCTCTGCGTTGTCAGGGAGGAGGAGATCAGAGCTGAAATTCAGGAAGAGTTTGGCTAGTGGTGCCACGAGGATGTGGCATAAGGAGCATTAACTTCACCTCAAGTGTAGTAAACACTCTTTCCAGTTCCTGGTACAAAGATTAAAAGCAAGGCATGGAAACAAAAATAACCCTGGAGTAATCTTCCAGTAGCATTTGGAAGAGTCTGGAGCTGGCAAAGTTAATATTTGTGCTTTCCTCTCAAGCTTCCCTCTCATCTCCACTCTTCTGACTCTTGGTGGAGGGCAGATCATGCTCTCACGATCAGTATCTGTTAATATCTGACTGAAAGTATCTGTCTCTTTTGAGGTTTGCACTGTTAGCTTATTTACAAATGGCCAGTATGATCTCAGCAGCTCGATAAACAGCAGGGGCAAAGATCATGGAATCATAGAATAGTTTAGGTTGAAATGGACCTTTAAAGGTCATCTGGTCTAACCCCTCTGCTCTGAGCAGGGATGTCCTCAACTAGATAGTTATTCAGAGACCTGTCCAACCTGACCTTGAATGTTTCCAGGGATGGGGCATTTACCAGCTCTCTGGGCAACCACTTTTGGTGTTTTACCATCCTCATTGTAAAATACTTTTTCCTAGTATTTAATCTAAATTTACCCTCTTTTAGTTTAAAACCATTACCCCTTGTCCTGGTGCAACAACACCTGCCAAAAAGTCTGTCCCCATCTTTCTTGTAGACCCCTTTAGGTACTGGAAGGTGATCTAAGGTCTCCCTGGAGCCTTCCCTTCTCCAGGCAGAACAACCCCAACTCTCTTAATCTTTCCTCCATAGGAGGGGTGTTCCAAGATGAAGATGATTTAAAGAGTTAGCTGTCCTCTGCTTTCCATCACTAGTTCTTTCTATTTTCTTTCCAGCCTTTCCAAAAATATTGGCACCATCTCTGGGGTTTTCAGTGCTGTGCTCTGCAGGGAGAAATTAGGCTTGAATGAGGTATACTGGTCCCTTTTGTGTAAGTAGATGTTGTCAAGGCAGAGATTATATCTTGGCTTTTCCAAGGGAAGACTAGAAATGGTAAAAACCTCTTCTACCGTACCTAAGATGTGAGCATTAAGTCAATGGTGAGCTCTGCCTTTATGTCTAATGTCTTAAACAATCTTTTTATTAATCAAAACTGATTAGGCAAAATTATTTGGACTAAGTTGAAAGCTTGCTGACAAAAGTCTTTAGAGTCAGTGTAGCTGATAGGCACTGAAATGATCAGATATTGCAGTATGGATTGCAAGCTCTGCCGCTCTCATGCTCATCTGTAGGGGAGGCAGAACTGTGAGACGAAAAACACAGGTGTGACCTGTGCCAGCTGTGCCCTTGCACAGCACCCTGTGTTTTAAGGGTTCAACAAACCCAGCCTGTTGGAAGGTGCCCTTCTCAGATCACTTCTCGCCCAGGTTAGGAGTGGACTGAACATCTAGGCATAGGTAGTGCTCTTCTGGTCCTTAAGGGGTAGAATGAGAGAGTGGTTTTGTTTGGAAGGGACCTTAAAGATCATCTCATTCCATGCCCACTGGCACCAGTGTTATCCTCATAGGCAGTTTGTTAGGCAGTGCACTCATGTTGTTCCTGACAGGTGCTGATGAGCCAGTTCTTAACAACCCAAGACTTTGCTGGAGAGTTCAGAGGGCTCTGCTTTCAGGAGGACAAAACATTCCCTGCCTGCTCTAGATTCCTATGGAAAGGTGAGGTGATGCTGTCTGCCACCACCTAGCTCAAAGTCCTTCCAAAAGGCAAGTCAGGACAGAGGAGCTGGAAACTGAGAGAAAACCTAAGTGGGAAAACCAAGGTTTCTCATGCAAGACAGTGAGGATGTAAAACTGACTTGCCCTGCCTAATTAGGACAATAGACTAATTAAGTAATGAGAGAAGCCTTTCCAGTGTGAATGTACCATTGGAAGCCATTAATTAAAAGTCTTACTAAATCCCAGGTTAGGCAAAGCCTTTGATAATAGTGTGCAAGAGCAAGAAATAACCAGCATTGTGTCCCTTAGCACATACACAGCCTTCTCCGCCTTCTCTGCAGAGTTTTTAAAATAATAAATTTGCTTTGGAATAAATTATACAGATATGGAAACAGAACAGAGGGGAAGCAACAAACAGGGCTTACAAGGAGCTAGACTGTTTCAGTCTTGCTGTGGCAGCATCTGTTCTTCCTTACTGGTATTTTGACTCCAGTTCTCTCATTTGTTATTTCCTTTTTGAGACAAATTTCTCCCAGGAGAGGCTGGATTTCTTCTGATTGATTGTTAGCCTTACAAAACCAGTTGCTGCTGCTGGGCTGTTCCCATTGCTTTGACAGACCAGGCTTTTACAGTTTTATCTTTGAAAGTGATTCTTTTGCCCATTTGTAACAAATGTGTAAAGATACCCCATTTTCCTCCCACGTGGAATGAAGACAAATGACCAAACTCTGACACCTTTTTCCTGGAATGTGATCCTGGTTTGTAATCAACCTTTCTACCACAGAAGATAAAATTTGACAGAGGTGGCTGGCATGAAGGCACTTCTGGTGTAAAGGGGAGGGTGGTTGTGCTGTAAAGTTGTGTACTGTGGTCCTGAGGTTGTTGCCATACAGCTCTAGGACTAGGGTGATACACCTGTGTTGTAAGGGTCCTTACTGCAAACCTGGGGTGTTGCTGTACCAAGCCCTTGGCCGCAAGCTGTCCTTAGCTGGGGTAAAATTCTCCCTAAACTGGAATGGGAGGATACAGCATGTCAATGAAGAGGGAGGGCTGAGCAGCCCTTTGCTGAGATTTAGCTTTCTGCCTTGGACATCTAATTCATTTTGAAATAGAAAGCTGACCAGTTATTCTACACCGCGTCATGCAAGAAAAGCACTTCTTTTTTTAAAGAAGAAGAGAAGCCGGTTCCTGCAAAGCATTAGTTTTGTGTTTGTCCTTCCACAAACCCTTGCTTCTCTAATTCTGCTGAGACTGATCTTTCACCGAGGAAACGAGGAAGGCTGGGGAAAGATGCTGCGTTTGGGGCATCTAAACGCGCTCGGTTGCTGACTGCAGGATGAGGATGCCAGCACAGACAGGCTCCTGGCAGTGTGTTGCACTTCTGTCTTTGGAAACCAGTGACCTTTTTTGTTCTGTTGGGTCTGTTTTAACTCTTGGACTTTCCTCAAAGCAGGGTTCTCAGTGTGTGCTGAATCCTTTCTAAAGTATTTGGATTGAATTCAAATTGGCAGCCCACTAAATACTGTAAGTAGCTGGTGGCAAAGCTGCATTTGTTGTGGCATTCTGGCTGCAGTGCCACAAGCAGAGCATAGTGTGTTCCCCTTTGCATAAGAGGGACAGATGGTTGGCACTGTGTCGTGAGCGTTGGTGTTTTAATTCTACCAGTAATGCAGGTAGAGTGGGTGCTTGTCCCAGGACACGGCTGTCCCTGCTGGGTCACTTGCACTGGTTTTGCAGAGAGGAGATGGTGCTGTGTGCTGCAGGAGGCTGCCTGGGAGCCTGCCATGCCAGTGCTGTGTGTAGGGCTGGCCCTGCTGTGGCCCTGCTGAAGGCTGGAGCACTGACCTAAGAGCTGCCATGCTGATGGAGACTGCAGAGCTTGGCAAGTCGCTGCTGGGAACAAAGGCAATGGATGTGACATATGTTGTGTCCATGTGTAGGACAGTGAGTGCCTGTCCTGTTGTCCTGCTGTGCTGTGCATTCCTGGGGGCAGGAGAGTGGGGGAAAACAGGGTGGATTCAGGAGAGAGAATGACCCTTGCCCTCCCAGGCATCCTAGAACTCAAAACAGAATCACAAGATCATTAAGGTTGTAAAAGACCTCCAAGATCATTGAATCCAACTGTTAATCTAACACTGCCAGGTCCATCACTAACCCATTTCCCTACGTGCCACATCTATGTGGTTTTTTTAACACTTCCATCAGTTTCATTGCTCTTCTTTGGACACAAATCACTTGAATATTACTTGAACATCTAATGGGAAGATAGATCCTTTGCAATCATGCTAAAAAGATACTGTATAAAAGTCTTCTGATTTGGGACCTTTTGTCCTTCTGATTGGTGCTGACTTTAAAGGAGATGAGGTCTCTACTAGAGTGGCCTTGAAGTGGCACAGGAATAGAACAGGGAAAGCTGTTGTGGAAGTTCCCTGCAGTGTTGGCGAAAGGACAGTCTGAAGTTGAAGTGTCCTTCAGTGGCAAAAGAGATCAAGGTAGTTTTGAATACAACCCCTTTCTTACACCCCTGCCTGTGATCTCTGTGGCTGTGTACTTGTCAAAAATGGTTTTCAGTTTCCTGTTGTGGAGGGTGTGAGTGGTTAGAAAGCTCTTGTGCTGGCTTTCTGGGCAGCTGTGAACAAACCTCAGTGCTGTTGATATCACCACCACAAAACTGGGCCTGGCAACATTTATTCTTATCCTTCACCCTTGGGAAAGTAAGACAGAAGATGTGATTTATTTAGCATGATGACGAGCTGTGGGGCTGTAACGAGAACATCCTTTCCAGGGAACTGCTGCTGGACCAACACACTTCAGACCCACTATGTGCTGCTTTCTTTCTCCTAGACAAGGAGATTTAGAGCTGTGATACCTGGAAGAAGCTAAGATGTATTTGTGTCCATCTATCCTGCTTTCAGCTGGGATAGAGTTAATTTGCTTCCTAGTAGCTGGTACAGTGCTGTGTTTTTGATTTAGGACTAGGGGAATGTTGATAACACACTGATGTTTTAGTTGTTGCTAAGCTTGATTTAGTGTTTACACTAACTCAAGACTTTTCAGCTTCTCATGCTGCCCTGCCAGCGAGGGGACTGTGGTGCACAAGAAGCTGGAATGGGACATAGCCTGGACAGCCGACCCCAGCTGATCAAAGGGATATTCCAGACTAAAAGTCATCACACTCAGCATATAAATTTTGGGGAAAACTGGCCAGGGGTTGCTGCTCAGGGACTGACTGAGCATCAGTTGGCAGGTCCTGAGCAATTGCACTGTGTTTCACTTGTTTTGTGTGTTCTGATTCTATTATTATTGTTATTACTTCCTTTCCAATTATGTCCTATTAAACTGTCTTTATCTCAACACACAAATTTTGCCTTTTTTTTTTTTCCCAATTTGCTCCTCCATCCCACTGGAAGGAGAGGAAACTTAGTGAAAGGCTGTGTGATGTTTAGTTACTTGCTGGGTTAAACCGTGACACCACCTCGTGTTCTGGTTTACTTTACTTCTGTCAGAAGTGCCTAGTTTGCATTTTAACAGCTTCAGCAGGGATAACGCTTCTTCCTCTTGAATAATGCTGGTGGTAGGATGTGAGATGTATAGATCAGCCTCCTGTGGGGCTACAGTTTCACCTCACATTGTATTAGTTTCTCTGTCTCATTTCTTCTCCCTTCGTTTAAAGTTACTTTTGCTTTTAGGTGCATTTCCAAGCTGTGGAAAGCTACTGACATTCAGAAACTCTCAACCTTCATCACCAAGAGCACAGTTCTTCTGCATTCTCTGTCAGAAAGTGTATTATAATTCATTATTCTGCTAATACCTAAGTTTTCAAATGCTTAGGGGTTGTTTTTTAAATACATTAACTCCATTAATTCAGAAGGCACATGTCTGCTAATGCATCAAATCTAGTCCTTATACCTCTTGTATTTCTCTGTCTTCCTCACAATCATGCTGTATTAATTTCTTCAGGGACTGACAGTGTCTGCCTATAACTGTGGTGGCAGAAGTAAAAAGCCAGCTGAAATTCAGAGCAGGACAAGGCAATCTTGATATGGAATTTGAAATTGCTGCAAAATTATACATAAAAGAGATCAAGCACCTCTGCTTCTGCCCTTTCCCTTCCCTCTGAGTAGTAAATGACTTGCATTAAAACAGTTTAGCTGAACAACAAAACACAGGTAGATGTAAGCAGCAAAAAGACAGAAATAGAGCAAGAGGAATCCAAAATGATTTTGGGAAGCAGCATGGTGCCTTTTAACTTAAGATCTGTGTTCTGAATCATTGTGCAGAAACATAACCCTTAGTCCATGTAAATGGATTTCAATAGTGTGAGATGAAGTTTGGTGTTTGGGTTTGCTTTCAATAAGCACACTGTTTTGGGGTCACCTCTGCTGTCATCTCAGTCCCCCCTTTCCTGTGATGCTCCCATGGAAATGGGCCAAGGCAGTTTCATGCTGGGAAGTGATGTAAAGGCAATGAGCAGGGTTTCACAGCATGGAAAATATTTGCTCTCTTCTGCCAGTCTTCTCCTTCCTTTTCCTTAATCTCTGAACATCTCCATGCATAATCTCATCTATAATTATAGCTGCATTGAAACCAAGAGCATGGTATCTATTAATCACTTAATTAATATTTATTTGTTCACATAAATTTAATTCTTTTTCACCTATGTTAAAAAACAGATTTTTATTTGCCATCGTTCAAAGTCAAGAATGTAGCGCGTATTTAAAAAAACACAGACAAAACCAACCCTTTTTCTGTTTGAGGGGAAAAAAATCCCAACCACAACCCGTGTTCTAGCCTTCCCAAGTATTTAAGCAAAAGTAGTAATTGTCTTTAAGAAGTTAAACTTGTTGAGTTTTAACTACATAACCCTTTAAGGTGGTTGTGGAAAGGAAAGATCTGGGGTATGTGTCCAGTTTGTTGTCTGGCTCTGGGATGTCTGTTTTTTCAAAGCAGCACCTGGGGAGGTTTAAGGGGCTCTAAAGGTATAACAGGAGTGAGTTAGCCTTGCAACCTGCCCTGTCCCTTTGCTGTGAGCAGGGACCATGCTTGGGCTGCCAGACTGGAGCTCCTGTGCTGAGCTCCTGTGCTGCTTGGCCCAGGCACTCACACACCGACACGAGTGACTCGTGTGCCCTGTCATCTTACCAAAAGTTACAACTTCTGCAAAAGAAGATATTGTTTTATCAGTGATTCTGGCAACTCAGGCAGGGATTTCTGTGAGCAGCTGACTTAAAGGCTAGAGGGACCAAACAGGGATGCATGGTTCATGTTGTTCTGAGAAAACAGAGATGAGCCTTCAAAGCTGGATTGTGCTGGCAAACACAGCCAACCAAGTTGTTTGAACTGAGCAGTGGAATTTTGAATTTGATAATTGGTAGACAGAAGTTTTCTTGAAATGTGCTGGTTAAAGAAAAGTAATGATTGCATCACTCGGATACCAATACATCATAGAATTGTTTAGATTGGAAAAGATGTCCAAGATCACTGAATCTGCCTGTTAAGCCAATACTGCCATATTCACCACTAATCCATGTCCCTCAATGCCACATGTACAAGTCTTTTAAATCCCTCCAGGGATGGTGACTCAACTATGTCCCTGGTTAGCCTGTTCCGAAGCTTGATAACTCTTTCAGTGAAGAATTTTTTCTTCATATCCAATCTAAACTTCTCTGGGACAAATTGAGGCCATTTCCTCTTGTCATGTTGCTTGTTACCTGGGAGGAGAGACTGATCCCCACCTGGCCACAGCCTCCTTTCAGGGAGTTGTAGGGAGGGAAAAGGTCCTCCCCGAGTCTCCTTTTCTCCAGCCTAAACACCTCCATCTCCCTCAGCTGCTGATCATCAGACTTGTGCTCCAGATCCTTCACTGGCTCTGTTGCCCTTCTCTGGACACGTTCCAGCTCCTCAGTGACTTTCTTATCATGAGGGGACCAAAACTGAACACAACATTTGAGGTGTGGCCTCACCAGTGCCAAGTACAGGGGGACAATCACTGCCTGTCATCCTAGCTCGTGGCTTTATCTAATTCAATGTTTGATTTAGATTCTAATTTTTCACCCCATTCAGAAAACTTCCCTGAACAAGGAGCAGGAAGGACTATGGAAAGCTGAGCATGTGTTGGCTCTTGTGGCTCAGCCTTCTACAGTCTTATTCCTCATCTAACTAGCAAAGCGTGATAACTAGAGGGCAGCATTTTGTATAAACTAATCAAGACAACCCAGTGTCTTGCAGGGTTGTGCAGAGCAGGTTGTAAATCAGGCAGTGCCTCTTAAGATTCCATGTGGCTTCCTCTCCTTCTCTGAGTAGATAAAAAGGAGTATGAAAGAGAGCAGGTATTGCTCATGCCAACTTTACACATGATGCTTCTTTTAGGAATGTTTCCTTCTCCAAAGAGCCAAATAAGAACTGTCATCCTGAAAATGATGACTGATTAAGAAACTGCAACATGGAAATTTTAGGAGAGGGAACAGCATGTGACCCTTATAAAGGGCTGTAGCAACTGTGGAGAACAAACAACTGGATTTGGTTCCTGGCGATACCTTTAAAAATTCAAACGTGAAGTAACCCGAGAGGAGCTGATTGTGCAGCTGTGTGCATCACTGGTGGTGTGCTCTGGTTTTGCTCCAACGCCTTCAAGCCAAAACTTTGGAAGAGTTTCAGTACAAAAAGTACATTGTAATTACACAGTGGTTAAAAAGATATCGTTTCTTGACAGAAGTGTATCTGGCCAAATTTTAAAGACTTTATTTTCCTCTTCTTCCATGTCTACTTCTGTTTAAGACCTGCTTTGCAACAATGGCAGTAAAACCAAAGCTTTTTTACTTTAGAATGTGGCGGAAGATAATGCAGATTTATTGGCTGGATGTATTTTATTAACAGCACCATGGGGGAAGCCTAATTCTGATTTATTTGCAGAAATTTCACCATTTGGCAGTGCTGTCTGGCAGACTTCCTCTTGATTTTCAAGTGACTGAATATTAGGGTTGATCTGAGTAGAAAGTTTTGTTTGAATGGGAACTTCAACTAGAGATTACCTATGAACTTTCTTGAGATCCTGAGACACACACGTGAATGTTAAGAGTTTAGAAGAAGCCAGTAGTTCCTGATCAATTCAGTCTTTTTGAAAAGTTTGAAATAGAACTTTTCCAAAAGCTTTTGTCTAAATTTAAATGGACTGTTTATAGCAACCAGCCAATAATATAATATACTGAGCAAAATGTGCTGAGCATGTGAAGCAAACAGGGTTATTATGCCGTGAATAAATCATTGGTTCAAATCAACTTGCAGTAACGATAGTGCCCATTTAAAGAAAATGTACCACGTAATTCAAAGTGTTTTAGAAATAATAATAATAATTACATTCTTAATCACCAGGAGGCAATGTTTCTTTCCCTTATGGCTGAGGAAACCTTAGTAATGCAGGATTTATACTTCTCTAGATATAAGCCTTTAATTTCCCCATGACAATCATATTGGACAAATGCCATTGTATGGGATTATTCCCCTCTGCTGAATGGGGAAAGGCAAAGAAAGATTACAAATTTGGCCCTGTATATTGTTTTAGCAAGAGAATGACTTTGACTCTTAATTTCTCTACTATGGGGAATTGCTATGTCCAGATTTGAGTTTTAGTATTTAGAATTGGAACAAACAGACAGAATTCACTGCAGACTGGAGAAGGTTGATTCCAGCTTGTCAAAATACTTTATTACTGCTGAAAAATGTAAATATAAGCATATAAGGTAAAATTGAACTTTTCAAGGCAGCTCCTTCTGGCAGTTGGCACGGGGCACAGGACCAGATGACCCTCGGGTCTGCTTTGATGTGGCTGTTCTCATGCTGAGAGTGTTCATCAACCCTTTGGTCTCCATGAGGTATGGGAAAATACTACCTTAGCAGACCTCTGTGGATTAATTCAGTGTGGTAAATATTGATGTTATTTGTTTGGCTTTCTGGAAACTTTTTGCTTCTAGTGAAGTAGTAGTGAAGTCCAAGGCATTATTTATATAGAGAGCTGAAAACACAGGGTACTAAACCAGAAGGAAAGCAATCAAAAAATGACCTTTCTAAGAGCTTGTCAAAGACACCATGTATTACAACTCCTTACCTTAGTACTGTGATTTCTGGGGAAGCCTGTTATTTATTATATGGGAAATAACTATTTGACTTCATACACTTTAGATATATACAAGTATATTCCCAATCAAGAGGGAGAATTTAAAGTTACTTTATGAGCAAATACTTTCTGCAGTTTTTACTTTTTATGGTGCTTGATGCTTTTCATCCTCCTAAAACTCGAAAACAGGACAGTTCATGCCATGGGATGGGATGAGGTGGAGTTTGAAGAATAGAAAAGCACCAGAAACAACTTCTTAACTTATAATGTTGCCTACAACTCCCTGCTAAATACATCCTTCAAAAGCATTTTTAAAGTGGTGGTCCTGATGTTGTTGCCACAGGAGCAGTGTGAGTGTTCCTGCTCGCTTCAGTACACCAGGATCAGCCCTGTTGGGAGTGTCCTGAGTGGCAAAAAAGGGGAAAGAGGGAATTTACCCTTGAGACTTGCCAGTCCTGAGAAGGCAGATACCAGGTGGGTTAGATTTCCTATAGTATCAGGTTTCCCGCCGCAGCTGCTTTGCTGAAAAATAGAAGAAAGCACCAAGGGAGTGGGATAGAAATCAGAAAGAGAGGAATGGTAAGGATCTGAAGGATTCCATAGTCTGTGGGATGTGGATTTATGGGCCTCATAAAAGGGCTCATGGTTTTCTGCTTTTCCTAGTGAGAAGTAGTCATCCAGTTCTGTTCTCTTGAAGAGAAGGATAATTTATGCTCTCAGCATGAGTGCTATTCCCAATTTTCCACATCCTTTCAGTACCTCCACCATGTTGTGTGAAGATTTCTTTTTGCCAGGAAAGGTTGGACCAAATGATCCTTGGGGCCACCTTCCAACCTGGTATCCTATAATTCTATGATCAAGTGTGTATGTTGGTTCTTGTTATTTTTTTTGCCTTATGTGGTTGTGTGGTGTCCTCCATTAAGGCTTCTGTGACTGTATCTCTGGGAAAGGTGGGTAGATAGGTAATCATTCTCATAATACTGTGAGCCAGAGTCAAAATCTGGGTAATTATCTAAATGACTGCGCACCTCGTAGGCTGCAGAGTTGAAGAAATTTGTGGCTTCCAAGCTGGAATTTATCTAATATCTGGTTTTGTGTTGGATATTATGTGGGTAATTCACATTGTGTCATTCAAGTTTGCAAAATACATCTCCAGAGTATTGGCTTTTGGATGGTTAGTAATGAACATTAATCATAATTACAGGCATGTCATTCTTTGAACTTTTGAATTTGTGTCCTCTCAGTGTTTATGTGACTGTTGCACCAGCTGCAAATATTGTTGTAAACACAAGACCACATCCATGGAAAGAAATCTGTAAATGATCAGGAGACTGTGATGGATACTGAAGTAGGGCTTTCCTTTCATGGAATTTAAATAGTATCAGCAGTGCTGTTACCTTCCCAACACATTTTCCCTTTTCTTCATAATACAAAGAAGAGCAAACTTTGCCTTCCTTTACAACAGAGCCCTGCACATGGATAACAATCCAAATTATTCCTGATACCATCTTTATATAGCATTTGCACATTGCAGGAGAATGTGTAAGTGAAAGAGGGTAAATATTTAGAGAAGGTACTCTCATAGCCTAGCTAAAGGGTGTGTGACATGGACACATCACCCCCAAATGTGTACTAGACTGCACTGTGGTGAGGTGGGGCACAAAGCATCTTTCTCATCATGTGCCAAAAGAGGCTGGACCCAATACTTCCAAGAATCAGGAGGGTTGGGTTTGTTTCCAGAGGGCTTGTTCCCACGCAGTCTCCAGCATGCTGCCCTGGCTCAGGCTGCGTGTTGTGAGCAGAGCATTTCAATTTCCAGCTCTGCCTATAGGGAAATGAAGGAGCATGTGTTTTAGGACCTACTACTTCTCCTTGCAGAGGTCACACTAGTTCAGTGAGAACTGGATCTGGCTTCCCATGACACAGCAATCTGAGGGGAAGAAATAAGTGAATCCCGTTTTAAATGGATAATGTGAAATGCAGATGTGTCAGTCTGCCTTGCCCTGCTGTCTACAGGAACAGGGCTGAACCCTGTGTTGCTGCTGACATGGGTCTTGCATTGTTCCCTGAAAGTGCCAGAAGTGGAAGGCAAGCTGCACTTTTTGGGTCGCTAGAGGGAGTGTGCCATGCCCCCACCCCCTGACTTCCGCAGCATCCCTCCATCCTTGTCCCCTTCCTCCCTCACAACCAGTCTCCAGGTTTTGGTCTTCCTTCAGCCCAATCCCATATGCAAACAACAGAGAGAAATGGGAGTGGGTATCATTTTCCTTCTGCTGTCACATCCATCACAGAACGAATTCAAGCATGGCTTATGAACTTCAGGTGAACTAGCAGAAGTTCCAAGCATCGTCCTGCACATTCTGCTCTTGCTCCTGATTTTTCTCTATTCATTGACTGCAACCTCATGTTGGGGATTTTTTTTTTTTGCATGGTGAGGAAGAATAAAATAGTGGGTTTGTCATCTTCAGAAATTAAGGTTTTAATGTAAAACTTCCCTGGGGATAAAACCCAATACAACACTTCAGTTTTATAAAGAAAGTAAAAGAGCTTGAAGCCACAGTGAAATATTCTGCTCCTATTTTGTTCATTAAGAAATTTCTTCTTGGTTGATGCACTGGAAATTCCATTTTCTGAAGTAATAATGCAAAAATTGTGTTGTAGCAGAAGCCAAACACTCTTGTTCCAAACCAAAGGCTGTTTGTACAACCTGTATACTGGAGTGTGCCAGGAAGTATGCAAGGAAAGAGCAGTGACACTCCAGATGCCACACTTTGCCAATCCTCCCATTTTCAGTTTTTTTAAATTACCAAGTTTATTTTATGTTTTGGATGGAATAACACAGATCCAGATCCAACAAACAGTTTGTCTTCAGTGACCTGATAAATCGTTCTTAATTTTCTGGAATACCTAAATTTCATTTAGGTAAGGAAAGGCAAAAAAAAGCACACTTTTCAGGGCACTGCCAAGTAGAAGATTAAGTCAGCATCAAATCCATTAGGGAACTGATTTTTCTATGTTAGCTAACACCATCTCAGCCTCTTTGTCTGACTTTTTTTGTTTTCCTTACGTTGCAATTTGGGTAACCCACCATCTCACTGCTGTATTGCTGCATTACATGGTGGCTGCTCTGCTAAAACCAGGTTTACTGCCCTCTTAAATTTTTTTTAAGCAGATTTAATTTAGTTTTATTTTTTTCCTTGGAGGCTTTTTCTTCTTCTGCAAATGTACCATTTCTTTGAAAACTCATTTCTGGGACTATTCATTCCTAGTCATTGTAGGCTGCTGCAGAACATGCCTGCAACATTGAAGTTGCCTCTATGAATTGTGCATGTATATGTGTCCATTATTATTCAGTGCCAGCTTTGAGTTTCCTTTCTGGAAACCTGTTCCTGGTCTCCATGGTGCATTTGCTTGCAGTTTTCTTGGAGGTCTTTGTTTTCCTGGAGACTTTTTTTACCTTTGGAATATTTCTGATGTGTCTGTCTTTTCTGGATTCTTTGCTAATTTCCTGATCTTGGATTTTTCAAGTTCTACCAAGAAATGTGTATGCTGACAATTTTCCCCGCCTTTGCCAGTGTTGCTGAAACAATCAGGATTTATGGAAAAAGTAATGACTTAGAGGAGACTTCTACTAATAACTTCTTGCCCACAATGAGTTTTCATCTTTTAATTTGAGATGTTGAAGATGACTTAGTTGTCATCTTCAAGGGTCAAGGGTGTTGTGATGTTAGCTCTGATTTTCTTAGCCTTTAGCATCATTTGTACAGAAGATTAAAGTGTTGATCATCAAAATGAAACCAATTTTTGCATAGGCTGGTTCTGCTTTTTGTTGAATAAGACCTAGTGAGAGATGTGTAAGCAAGAGGAGCCTGAAGGGGAAGCCAAGGCTGGACCTCAGTTCTTTAATCTATAGTCTCTGGGTACAGGGAATTAGCTTTGGGCTCCAGTTACAAAGAGGGGATTGTCTGCAGGCTGTGTGTGACCACCTCTGTTCCAACACAGGCATAAATAAGACAAGGAACACTCATAGTTTACCCCTGAGCCGCACCACTGCTTTCTCAGATGCTGACCTGTGAGGCCGTAGGCACCTTCTACCCTGTTCCAGAGGGACAACGGTGTGGTTGTTCTTATGCAGTGTGATTTGGACACTTCAGACACACAATGGACCTTTGAAATTATCCCCTAAAAACCAGCTGGTGAGGTTTCTCTGGAAGAGATTGTCAAGTGCTTTGTAAACTGACACAGGCTGCAGGCATGGAAGCGTTTCCTGTGACCGCATTCAGTTGCATCCAGTTTAGAGCGTGAAAGAATTTCAAGTCAAGTGGAAACTGCGGAGTAACTGCTGGATGCCGTAGTCCAAGTTAGGAGTTAATCAAGGGCTCTTCTGATTCAGAACACTGTGAACTCCATGTTAACCCTCCTAGCTCTATCCTTTTCCAGGGCCAGCAGCTCCAGTCATTGCACCTCTAAGCAGCAAAACGCGCCTCTGGTACCATGGTGGGGGAACGACTCCATATAATTGTGTGGGAAGTGAAGTTCAGCATTTCTCATCAAAACTCTTTTTGCTGTGGGGGGTTGAGGGGAATGCCAGGACCACCACAGCCTCTGCCAGTTATATGCCACTTCTTTTGATAATTCTTGCGTATCTCAGGCTCCTGAGCCCGCTCTGCACGGGGCTGTTCAGAATGAAGTGTTCAGGGTGGGAGCACTACCCCAGAACCAGAAGGTGAGCATGTCAGAAATATTTTAATTTCTATTCTGCCTTGCAGTGAATGACATCCTTGTTCTTTTAGGTATCAGTGAATCCAAGGGAGTCAGATCTTCTACTGGCAGAGGCAGTGGCTTGCTCATACTATATGGCAATTAACTGGAAAAGTCCTTACTTGAAACAAGGACTTTTGTCCTTAGGTTCAGTTTTCCAATACGAGATTAGCTCTGACTAATTAAATGCAGAATTACGCACTGCAATCACCTCCTGTCCTCTAAAGAAACAGAGAATAAAACCTGTCAGCACTGTACCCTCCCGCTGTGGGATAATCTGGAGCTGGCTGGCTGGTTATGTACTTAATTTGTTTGGTTTGTCAGTGTTTATTTTTGGCCTGGTTGAAGCAAAATCCCCTCAGGAAATCAGCATCCTTCGGCAAAATGTGTAGCTTGGCTTGCGAGATATTTTTTCAGCCCTGAGAACTCCCTGTGGTTGCTGTGGTACCTCCACAAAATCAACTTCAGGTGTGACTTGTATAAACCTTGTGCAGTCCTGTTCCCTCCTGGCAATCCCAGCAGTTTTCATGGGTGAGACCAGTGCCTGGTGGTGTAGAGAATTTGGGAGTGCTGATATTTGGTGACGGGTGGGGCCTTGACCTATCTGGGAAGAAGGAAATGTGTGGTCTGGTCCAGGATGGCATTGCTGTCACTGCTGAGTACTTGCATATTATGAAGGAATATTGGAACACCAAGTGAATAACAGTAAAATTCAGTCTGGTAAGATTTATTGGAGGATTTAAGATGATACCAGATTAACATATTCATAGGGTTTTAGGAGCTGCTTGGGTATTAAGAGTTACCTTTTAATCTGAAAACTTAGCTAGGGTCTGATGTCTCTTCTGTGATAATGATTCAGTCTGTCTTTATAAGAGGTTGAATTTCTTTACATGATGTTTTCAGACTGAGGGATGAAAAGAGGGAAAATGGCCCTTAATTTTAACAAGTTCCCATTTGGTTTAACAGCTGCTGTGAGGTCTGCCTTGTCTTTTCGGCTGTATTTGCCACTTTGGCAGTGTGTTTCTGGCTGTTGGAGTCATACAGAGTTTTAATGAAGTGCAACACTTTTCTTTTTCTTTTCCCCACGGCTGTTATTTGTCATTTGATAAAACTCTGCCTTGTGAGAGTTTTATTCCTAAATAAATGATAAAAGGACAGCTAGTATCAGAAGGCATTGCTGGCATGAGAGTTTCTGCTTTGTTGCCAACATAGGAGAATCCATTACTCTCCTTTTAAAGGATGTGTTGTGTGGCTGAATTTGGGAAAGACTTTCAGCTCCTGAGGGAACCAAAGTCGACTTCTTCCCCTGTTCTGCCCTTTGGTGCTGTCCTGTCCTAGTTAGCAGTTACACTCCACGCCCTGCGCTCCCAGTGCCAAGACACTGACTTCTGGCAATCACTACGGGTTTGTTTTTCATTGTGGTGCAGTAAATGCTGTTTGTTTCTCCACTGTGCTCCCAAATGAAGGCTGTGAGACGTGCTGAGTCAGCAGACGTGGACCTGTGCTCCTTGGGGTTCACCTTCCCCCCTTGGAGTGGGGGATAGGGTGGTCAGAGCTGGGTGATGTGATAGCCTGTGCACAGTGTGTCTCTGGGGAGGCTCTTGGGTGGTTCAGGCTGAAGAGTTTGCTGCAAGATCTGGGCTCTGTTATTTTGTGTAAATCTCTTACTGAAGCTGCAAATCCTGGTTCCTGCTAGCTCTGATGTTACAAATAACCTCCTGATTCCTTGGAGTATATGCAGATCTTGACTGAGCTGTTTGAGTGTTAGACACTTCACGGGGTTGTGCAAGGGTGGTCCTGCCAGGCTGAAGGTGACTCCCATGCTCTCAGAGCTGCCTAAATGAATGTACAGCCCATGGTGTACTCCCATGCCTGACGGGGGAATACACACCATAGCACACCATAGCACACCATGCTGCCAGCTCTGCTTGGGAAGCAGAGAGTGTTTGCTGGACTCCACTTGCTAATGTGCAAAGCTCTCATCCATTGCCAGCAATGTGCCAAGGAAATTTTTTGACAGAATCTCTGCAAACATCTTTGTAGTTCATGCTAAGCTTGTCTTGCATCTCCCTGTCCTCTCTGTGTGCTTCTAGTTACTTGCCTTTGGGGCTCCCTGTGAAGGGGAAGGTGGACAACATGCTGAGAGTTTTCATTGCCTAGCTTAATACTTCTGTGTTACACTGCCAAGGACTTGGAACTCTCATCCTTTCTAACCCTGCCAAATCAGCCCCATCTCAGGAAGGTATTTTTAATGATATGTGATATTCCAACTACCCTTAAGATTTCACTATGATTTATGACATCAGTGATTGTGACAAGCATTTCTCACTAGAAGACTCTATATTCAGCCCATGCTTTGTTTCATCCTTAAATCTTCTCTTCATTTGGAGTTAGTTCATAAACAAAATTACTTTATTGATGACAGATAGCAACATGGGATTTCAGCAATTAAATGAAAAATAGCAGGGAATCCTGCTAAGGAGAGGAAATGGAGGGTCACAAATGGCTCTGAAGAGACTTGAAGGCAGGAATTAATATCTTATGCTTAATGAATGACAGCTCTTTAAAAAATACTGTTGTTAGATAAAGCAATATAGGACTGGAGAAGAGAGCTTTTCAGAAACTGCATAGAGAAAAAGAGGTTTTTCTTTTAGAAATTTAGGAATCTTGACCATTTCTCTTGTCTTTGGAGAGGAAGGCAAATGAAAGTGTGACCCCTAAAACTGATAAAAATTCAAACACTTCAGGAGCAAAAGGCAGTGTGAAAAGCCATAGCTCTTCCTCTATTTTTTTCCCTGCCTGGGGGGAGATCTCACACTGTCTGAAGGTGCTGTTCAGTTATTCCTTTGTTTCTGAGATTACTCAACCAGCACATGCCTAAACCCCTTTTTTGTAGGAGGCAGGGTAGAATGTAGCTTGGATTTGAATAAGGGCAATATATATGTAGAAGTCATAGAGTCATAGATTCATCAGGGTTGGAAAAGACGTCTAAGAGAATCAAGTCCAACCATTAACCCAGCACTGCCATGCTCTTGGCTAAACCATGTCCACAGCTGCCACATTCACACTTTTTTTGAATGCTTCAAGGGATGGTGATTCCACCACTTCTCTAGGCAGCCTGTTCCAAGTGAAGAAATGCTCCTTCTTGTCAGTAATTTTTAGGAGGAGATGCTCTTACTGAGGGGGATGGTCAGCTGACCTTGCAGGGTCCCTTCCACTCTGTTGTTGCTGATGGGTTTCATAGTCAAACCCTTGGTTATACAAACACTGAAGGGGGGAGCAGAGTCTCCCTTAACAACCACCAATTGACTTAAAAGGCCCACTTAGGGTTAACATTTAAAGGGTTGCATGCAGCCCTCTCCAAGCCTCCCTGGTTCCTGATGGGAGTCAAGTTACATTTTACCACTTTCATATATGGTGGTGTGGATGTTAAGTAGCTTCAGAGAGAAGAAATCTCTTTGATTTATTTCTTGCTGAGAAAAGTTCAAAAAGTTCATTAGAGGGAAAAAGGGAAACGGGGAGAAAAGTTTTAAGGGGACACTGAAAGCACCATCACTTGATGGCGATTATACAACTCTAAAAGTAGGCCTGCCCTTATCACTGCAGATGAGAAAGTAGGACTCGGGTATTTCAGGATTAGGCAATTGAGCTAAGTACGTCAGAGTTTCTTTGGCTTATGTGGCTGGCCTTTTTTCAGCATCTTTTATTCTTTCTGTGCTTTTTTTTCTTTTTTTTTTTTTTTTTTTGAGGGCAAAACATTGTGTGGGAGCAGGATGCAGTGATGCTCTTGTATTGGAAGCTGTTGATAGCAGAAGTGTCTGCCAGCCTCATCAATTATTATCCACAAGTGTGAGATCTGCCTTTGAACGTATGTATTGCTGCCTACAAGTCTGACTTCTGACTTCAAGATGTTCCTCCAGTCACTGAGGTGTCACAGTCCCATGGAGTCTTATTCACCTTCAAGCCAGATGGATATTATCCACCATTAGACTCCCACTGAGCTCAGTGTTAGAGCACACCCCCTTGAACCATTTGTTCACACAGATTCATGTTGGAACATGTTTACTGTGTACTTTAATGCAAAAACGTATTATCTCTTTTAATAGACCCACACATTGCACCTCAAAGATAAGTAAGTTTAATAAGTCCTTAGGAATAAAACAGAAGCAGATGCCAATGAATTTGCCAATACATTTGGGACTCCCTAGTCCAAGTTTCTCATGTGATTGATCATTCTTGTTGCTCTTTCTCCACCCAACCTTGACACAAGTCCTGTAAACCCTGTGGAACATCTGGAGTGAAGCTTTTGACGGTGTTCTGGGAAACACTGATTTTTGGACTCCTTTCTGGGAAAAGGAGGGCATGAGAGCATTTTTTTCCCCTGCCAGTATCATTATTGCTCTTGCTGAATCAACTTTAACTGTTTGCATTGGTCTTTTGCCGATGTAATTGTATCAGTGTCCCTAAAGTGTTTGCAGGTGAAAGTAACTCTCCACGGGATTAGTAGTCCAATGGGATTAGTAAATAGTTATGAATTGACCAGGAGTTCCAGAACAGATTTTCTTTTACTTTCTATGCTTCTATTTGCATGAAGTACTTCTCTCACAGTTCACATAGTCTTGACGAAGCCATCAAACCTTGGGGTCTCTTTCTTTGCTCATCCATAATGTAAGGAGTATTACTCCTCTTCCTAGCAAATTGTGAAGCTCAACCTCAGGTAGCTCAAACTTTTTCCTTGCTATAGGGCTGGATGCTGGGTTTGGAGGACTAACTATGGACAGGAATGTAAGTAGTTCCCAGTCATTTCCTGTCCCTCATGGCAGTGTTTCTCTTCCAGCCTCATCCTCGCTGCATGTGCATACTGTGGCTGTACCTGCCTCATTACCAATTTTAGTGTGAGAACACAGGAGAAACACATGTGGGCTGTATGGAATTCTGTGATCTAAATCTACCCCATGGGAGTTTTTTTGTATAACCTGCTTTTGTAACACTGGCCACCAATTTTTTAAAAAAAGCACGTTAAGGCCATCAGAAGAAAAGCCTCACAATTGCAGCACAGCACTGTAAGGCATACCAGGACTGTGCTGTAGCCTACAACGAGATTATCACCTTGGAGATAATTTGGGTCCAAATTACCTTTCTTTTCCTAACTGTAGTTAGGAAACTCTGCTGTGCAGAAGTAGAATAAATATCTTACCATGATTATCACCCTGCTACTGCTCTAACACCCAAGCCTTCATTTAGGTAACCTCTAATCAGTTCAGTACTTAACTAGCAGTACTTAACAAAAGTTGAGCAGAGTGGGGCTGGTTTGTTACCAAGGCCATTTATGAGCAATCTGGTACATGCTCAGCATGTCTCCATTGACACCAGAGTGTGTTGGGCCCTGCCCATGAGTCATGGTCAGGGATGTCTTTGCTTGGCCAGTGAATTCCTCACCCCAAGCCCAAATCAAGGAGGGACCAGCTATGATTTAGGGAGGCATCCAGCCATTGACTGATCAGATCATAGGGTGCAAACTTGGTGCATGAGACAGGAAGACCCAAGTAGGTTAAGTCTGGGGAATATCCAAGGAGTGAGGATGGAGAGAAGCTGGTCTGCTTTCCTCCATTCCCTGCCAACCCTATTTTCAGCCTGTTTACTCAACACATTGTTTATAGCAAGAGGAAAAGGATGCTGTGCCGTTACATTGAGGACAGATTTAAGGCAAATCTAAGCTGTACAAAAAAGGACTGCTAAGGCACATGAAAGGCAGCTCTGTCAGGGCACACTGCAGTGTTCATTTGGCTATGAGCAAGGCAGCTTCCTGCTGTAGGCTGTGCATCCCACAGCTCTCTGCATGATGGCTCTCTTCCTTACATCCCTGCATTCCCCTTTCTTTGACACCTGCTTTCAAGACAGCTTTTCTTCATTAATAAACCTAATATTTGCCCTGTAATACTCTTAAGAAAAGTGCAGACTGGTACAACTTAAATTTCATGTCTTTCTAGACAGCTTGCAGGGGTAGCAGATTGACAAGCCCACTTGTGCTGCATTCATTTCAGACTGGCCCTACCTATGTGAGATCAGATTCTGGTTCAAGGAATGGCATTTGTTTACCCTCTTCAGAACAGATGAGAAAAGAATTTCAGCCAAATAATCTGTATGGTATGGACTAATCTGTCTTGGCAATGGAGAACTGAAATTCATTAAGTTCCTGAGGAGGCAAGATCAGCTAGGCAGGGAAACAGCCTCCAGAACAACCCAGAGTGGGGAAGGCAGATCACCTTCTCTGGCATGTGAGCCCATCTCTGCCTCCCCGAGGTGAGGATGCTCAGAGCACAGCTGCTCTGTCTTAGTATCTGTACCCAGAGTAACTGTTCTTAGCTCAAGCTCTTCTGTTACTATTCCTCTAATTATTGATTTAGGCTTAGTTATTTCATATTTTGATTACCTTTTTGGTCTAAAAATTACCTCTATCTTTGTACAGCAAGTGACTTTGTATGTTAGTCTCTTGCTCTTGTTGGACAGAGTGCTAGAGGAGATACTGATGCCAGGATCAGTACGTGTTAGAGGTCAGTTAGATCAGTCTGTTAGAGGCTGGATTTGGGGCAGCATACTGTGTTGTGCTGGTCTGTGTCCAGACTGAGCTTTTTCCTTATGCACTAGGCTCGACTTGCTCTCCTCTGAAGTTGGGTTCTGTACAACGCTACTTTGTTTCAAGTCTGAATTTTTGAAAAGGTTATTAAGGTCTACCTTGAAAATGGCATCTGAGTTTGGTATCATGGAACCTGTGTGTGTACACAAACAACCCTCATAAAGCGGCCTTTAACACCTCCTGGGAAAGCCGGCTGCTTGGAGTCTCCCCCTCTTTGCCTTGGACAGTCCTCACCTCACACAACTCCTTCAGTCCATCCTAAGGCTTAATCAACAGACTTACCACAGCCTGCCTCTAACAGACTTGAACAAGATTTGGTCGAGAATGAATTAAAGGCTAAATGGCCTTCACTGATAGAAACATTTTTGTCTGGTAACTTTTTTTTTAGTAGGTTCATCATTTCTATATACAATTAAAAAGAGTTACAAGGAAAAAACCCACCTCCTGTTCCCACCAACTAAGCAGAAAAGGCTGGGACTAGGGAGACTGATCCCTGGGATGGCAAGGCTGGGATGTCAAGCTGTTAATTGTGGCAGGGTAACATCTGCTCCTTTTGAGTGGATGTCCGTGGGTGTAGTGGCTGGTGCCCGTCACCAAGGTTTAGTCAACAAACCATGCTGGTGAGGCACAGGGAGGAGAAGGAGCAGCTCCTGGGCTCAGCTGTGGTGGCTCAGCAGGGCTCTCCAGGGCAGTCAGACAGGATTTTTATCAATAAAATCAGCTGTGTGTTCACATCCGACTGTACACTCTGCCTGACAGCTGCCTAGGAATCGGTTGCTTGCACACAGCCCCTTTCCAGGCCAGGAACACACTTTGACCAGCAACAATTGCAAAAGAGCATTATTAAGTCTATTAAGCCTGAGTTCACAGATTTTTTTCTAGAATAGTAACAGATGGCAAATGGTGGCAGTACAGCTGCTGGGACCTGGAGAGGATGGATGTTGGTTTGTCATTTCAATGGATGCTGGCAATAATAATGTTTTGTGTTTATACAGGGCCTTTCCTCTTTCAGGGCACTTTACAAACCAGGTGAGAAATAATGGGCTTGGAATTAATGTGGGCTGGTAAAGCTTGCCCCTGTGCCCATGTGGCCAGTATGGGAGGGTAAACATAGGGGCATTGGCCTGCACTCCCTACACAGCCTGGATGTGAATTAGGTGATTTCTTAAAATCACATAGAGCCACTCAGCAGGGATTTCAGGCAGAAGGAGACAGCTGGAATTCAGAGGGTGACACTGGTATCTGAGGTGTCAAGTGTGAGTTTAGGTACCTGGACTCACTCTCCTTTGGCTGCATGGGGTTTTGTTTAGACTCTTCCCAGAGACCACTGTCTCCCAAGAGAAGCTGCCTTAAGGAGTAGGTGTCCATCAGCCATGGTGTCCTTGCAGAGTCAGACACTGCAGCCAGTGCCATGCAGGCTCAGCTGGTGCTGACAGAGGTGCTGAGGCTTCCTCTTGCTCGGTGCAAATTGGAGGGTTGTCCCAAGGGCCTCCTGCCTCCGACACTTGCTCTCCATCAGCCTTGCTGCGATTTGCTGTGAAGGCAGGAGGTGTTTCCAGGCCCATCTTTAGTCCAAGAATTTGGAAGTGATACAGGGAAGAACCAAGATTTTAAGTGGATTGGCTCTCTATCTCACAGCTTTAGTGCAGGCGATGAGTTCGGTGGATAAAACAGTGAAATGTCAGGAGTCTGGAACCCATAACCAGAAGGGGCACTTTTTAGCACTTTTTTTGTATTTATTAAGAGCTGGATCAAGACCACCACTTATTCCTCCTCCATTACTAGCAGATTCAGTGGTCATAGTTGCATCCAGGAAAAACATCACACTAACAAGAGCTAAGTTTAGAAATCCAGAAGAATTGCAGCATTGTGGTTTTCCCTCATGAAAAGGGTCAGAATTTCCAGGAAAACACAGGAAGAAGTCATTAAAAGGCACTTAACTGAACAGAAAACAGTATTTTTAGAAATTTGAAAATTTTTGGAGGTAGGTAAAATGTCAACTTTACATTGTTTCCCCTTTCTTTATACTGTGTTCAGATCATCTTTTCAGGAAGGTTTGCCTAAGCTGAGCAGGACATGTTAGGATTAATGGGGAATAATGGGGAAACTTGCCAAACAGTGTTTCTCTGGGATGGTCTAAGAACTTCTTTTTGTTTATAAAATATCTGGAACTCTGAAAATGGGGAAGTTGCTCTGCACTGGTACAGAAGAGGGCTGACCACTTTTTAAGGGTTCAGAAGAAGATGTAATTAAAATACTTTTTATTCATTCAAGAGTGAATGTCCAGCTACCATCTGCGTCACAGCCAGAGAAAAATCCTCCCCTTTACATTGTTTTCACTGTAAGGGTAACTGATATAAGGAAAGATATGAAATCATGTGAACAGGGCTGGTCTCTAATTTCCAACCCATTTCCCCAGACCTCTGAGCTCAGCCAGGACTGTGAATCTCATTGGCCTTAGCCAGAGGAAAGTTATGAATCTCTGGGGTGTGAGCACTGCCAACTCATGCCCTTCGCTGCATTCAATCAGAGCAGCTGAAGGCATGGCTCAAATATGGTTTTGGCAGCAATACAATTAAAAGGTCATGACCTAAAGTAAGTGTAAAATTCAGTAATCCAGTCCTTCACCTGGCAATGTAAGCAATTCTTTAGCCATCAGCCGAAAGAATATGTGGTGCATAACAAAATAAATGTAATTGAAACAGGGGGGAGGGCTGGTCCTTTCTTCTCTGGTAAATACTGGGAGGTTTTTCTCCTCCTCCTGGAAGCAAGTCTCTCTCGCAGGTCCAGAGGGAAAGGCAGCTTTCACAGCTGGAGCGAGGTACTGATGAGAAGGCTCATGTAACTGATGGTCGTGGCTCCAAAATGATGCCAAAGCACCTGGTCAAGGAAGATAGAGGAGGAGGAGGAGAGTTCCTTCTGCAGACTGCCTCCTGCACTGCCTTGGCCATGCTCCTGTGCATCTACAGGGCTGGCACAAGGCAGGGAGCAACTCTAAGTGCCCACAGTTTTCCCATGGGGAATGATGCCAACAAACAAGGTAATGGTAGCCCAGCACATGCTGCTGTTCTTTGTCTTCACGGTTGTGCCAAGAGATCTCAAAGGACTATTTTCAGGAAAAAGTTAAATTATTCTGGAGTTTTACGCATTTTTTAGGACCTTGATGATGTCCTTAAATTGGATATTTCTGTGTTCTCTAACCTTATGTCCTAAGAGTACTATGGGTTGGCGATACCTCCTGTCCTTTGTGTTATTACCCTCTGTATCATTTTGTGCAGCACTGTCAGGATTTGAGAGCAGCTGGCAGCCCAACTGCACTGTCTGTTTAACTGCAGGAAACCACGCTTTATCCCCCTCTGAATCCTAATGGAGTAATGATAACAGATAATTAATTGAATGCCTTTTCCTTTCTTTTGTTTATTCCTCTCTTTGAAAGGACTCCCTAAATACACAAATAAAATCCTCAATTAAAATTTATGGATTAATGAATTGAACAACAAATATTTTTTTTTCCCCCCTATTGCCTGTATCTCAGGGAGAGTTTCTCCAGTTTTCACTTGTGCTCCCCTGTCAAACATTTTCAGTTGTCAAAATGAGTAAGTACATGCTGGGCTGTCATGTGGGCATGTCAGATGTATTAGTGCTTATCAGAACGGTGGAAAGAGATGGCAGTTAACAGTCTGGGATTCCTCCTGTGCCATTGTCTGTGGTGTTCACAGTGCCCTGGAATCCGGGAGCTTGCATGGAGCAGTGCCATAGGTCATGGTCCCCAACAGAAGGATGGTTCTTAATGTGCTTTGGTGGGGTAAATATTGTCTACCCCAGAAATGACCCTTTAGAGTTGGTGATCTAAGAAATGCTTGTCAGAGCAAGGGCTGCAGGATCAGCATCCCCCAACACCAGGGCGTTGTTACCCATTTAAACTGCAGCAGTACATGATCAATATGATTGCACGTGGTCAATGGTATCTTTATGTTATAAAAGGAAGAAAATTGATCGGAAAGTGTTTTCTATGAACTGCCACTTAGTTTGCAGAACACACTTCAGATCTGTAGGCTGGAGGTTAGTGACACACAAGCAATCACACAGCAAAGTGGCAGGTAAAAACAAACAGGAAAAGGAGACTATCAGAGGTAATAAAGAGTCTTGTTGCATGCTGAATAAAGCTCTTTATGACTTTTATCTTTTCGCTTGGGGCAAACAGTACATTTTGTTTCTGCTTTGCAGTGAGCATAAGCTTTGGAGGGTTAAACGGAGAGTATTAGATTATGATAAGTGGTCATCAGAGGCTTGCTTTACAGTCATTGCCTGTTAAATTGTTTACTGAACCTCATTATATATATATCTCTGTGAGGTTGACGTGTGTCTTACTTCCAGTTTATCTGGGACACATGCGTCTGTTGACTTTTTCATAAAACCTGAATGAACAAACATAAAGTTTAAGATTCTATTTATTGTAAGCTGTGGCTTGTCATTATGATAGTAAAAAGTCACTGCAAACATACCAGTCACACCAATAAACTTTTAGCATTATGTCATTGTGTATCTTAGCACCTTTTCCTCAATGTAGGTTTTTAGACTTGCTTTTCTGCAGCTGTCAGTTATTCTGGCAGCAGCTGGACAGATGCCAGGGTCTGATGTCACTGCTGGGAAGAGGTTGGAGCAGCAAGGTGACTGGTCATGCAGTGAGTCCCCTGGCACTCATGTCCATTGTGCTCATGGGTCAGCTTCTCACTTGCCACCTTTGAGGCTGTTGTATGTGGTTTTGTTTGCCTCAAAATGCCGTGCTGGGCACTGTCTATTTGGACTCAAATCCCTGCACAGTGGCTGGGAGGAAGGGGCAGCCTGGACAGCAGGCTCAGTTGGAGCTGGACTGTGCCAGCTAGCAGAAGTTGATCCACACAACTGTATTTCTGGTGCAAATACTGTCATTCAGGACAATTCAGTTTCAGCGTTGGCTTTACAAAATAACAGTACTGACTTCAGGTTGCATTGAGCATCTCTGTCTTGTTCACCTGAAGGAAGCAGTTCTGTAGCTGTGTAATACTTCAGCAAAGAATGTGAATGTGAGAGAGCTTTATATGGATAACAGAGAAAAAAGAGGTTTGGGTGCTTGCTTTGGACGTTTTGAGATGTAGAAAAAGATACAATTTTCGTAAAAATATTTTACCTCCCTCCTCCTCCCTCCTTGCCTTTTACCCTCTCCTGTAGGTTCAGGATACCTAAACCACAGCCTGTAAAGGACAGCCCACAGCTGCTGTGTGGGAACAGTAGGGAGAGGCTGGATCTCTAGGACTGGAATTTGAGCACCAGGGGATTTCCAACAACCTCTTGAGGCAGGCAGGGCCAGTGACCCTGCTGTTTCTACAGCGGTGCTCAGTTAATCTCTGTGGAACAGTACCACAGAATGAAAGTCAGGTGCTGTTGGGGCAGCCTGCCAGTGAAGAGCTTTACGTATGTGGTTTATTGATTTGCAGAATTCATTGAGGTATTTCCACATTTCTTAGAACCAGGGCTTGACAATAAGTCCTCATATAAACTGTGTCATTGGATAATCCAGGCAAAATGAGAGGCAGGGCCAGGGAACTGCTGGAGTACAGGAGCAGAGTTAGAATGAACAGAAATAGATTTATGGGAGGGAGAGGGGGAGCTCAAAGACAGGAATACTAGGGTAGAAGATGTTCTGGGATAAATTCCCACTTGTATTATTTGCACATGTCTATAATCTGCTCAAGCAACTAGGCTTCAGGTTGTTTTGGGGTGGGGGTTTTTTTCCAAACAATTGTGGATTACACTGTGAACAGTGTATTGTACCTCTATAACCTAAGCTGTGAGTTGGACTTCTGTAATATAAAAGGATTTATAGTTTCTCTGAAAATGTAGCCAAGTCTGTATTACCAGTATCCATGTGTTAGACATGCTTTTCTCCACCATCCCTCCCTCTTTATGTGTTACTCCATAACTGGGGGATGGAGCACAGTGGCACACAAACCAGTTTATACTAAGTAGAAGTTAAAAAAGGAACGGAAAATGTGAAAGCTAATAAGGAAATACAGTCACATGCCAATAAAGATAAAAAGATACATCTGAAAATAGTGTCACAGAAGCAGATAAATTTAAGTTGGAGATAAAGTCCTGATGGTATTATTTATGGGCAAGACTCTTTTGTTTTATCATGGAAAAATGTAAAAAAAGCAGTGATGAAGATCATGTATCCAGTAGGATACTGGTCTTTACCTTCCCTAAAAGACACATTAGATGGCTTAATATTCTGCAGTGTCTTTGGGAATGAGGGTCTCATCTCATCCTCTGGAGGGAAAGACATGAGCTATTTGCCACAGAGCTCGGCACACAGTGGTCTCACAGCAAACCAGGGATTGTGAGGCTGAAGCAATGTTTAACCCAAGTTACTCCTATTTTAATAATTAGCCAATAGCACAGAGCATCAGTGCATGGCCTGGGAACCTGTGCATGGTGGCTGGTGGTGCCACCTTGGCCATACTGGGCTGATCCCCAAGCAGGAGGGACACCCCAGGGGTATTTGACAGGGTTGCTGTGAAGGATGCCCATGGCAACAGCTTTCCCACCAGGCACTCCAAGCCCTTTGTTATGGGCAAAGCCAGCCCCTGGGGACATGGGGTGCAGGCCAGGGCCCATCTTTCTCCCAGTGGACCGGTCACAGACGAGCACCATTAGAAAACTGAAATCTTTTGTTAAGATTTGATTAGAATTTTAATTATTTTTAATTATTATTATTTCATTATTTTTTAATTAAGATTAAATGTCTTAAGATTAAGGGGCCTTTGTGGCCCATGAGGTTTATGGGGCCTATGGGGTCTATGGTGCTGCTCATGTGCTCGCTGTGGGCCAGGAAATGATCTCCTCTTGTCAACCTGAAAGGAGAGAGAGGGATTTGTAGAGGCTGCCTGGCTCCCACCAGCCAACACCTGCTGGGACAAGGATGCGGGAGATGATGGGGCTGCAGAGGTGGGGTGCACAGAGAGCCTCATCCTCCTGTTCCCTGCCATTCTTGGCTCTCACTGTCTCCTTTTCCTGCTTTTGGGGCTCCAGCCCATGGCAGGCCCAGCAGCTCAGCTGCCTGCACTGGCTGTGGTGCTGCCTGGCAGCAGGACATGACCAGGACAGGACTTGTGCCACCACGGCCTCTGTCCCTGGGCCCCCTTGTCCTAGCTGGGATGGCTGCCAGTGCTTCTCCAGTTCTGTGTGCAGGAATGCCACGATGGCCTGTCCCCACGGAGGGCTGAAGCCTGACCCTGGCTGCCCTGAGGCTGCTGCTGGTCCATGTGCAGGGAAAAGGAGAAGGAGCTGTGGGAGGTGTGGAATGGAGGTGGCAGCCTTGTCACAGTGCCAGTGAACCTGACCCTGTCCCTCAGCTGGAGCCTCCTCTTGCATATTCTGCTTTGGTGGCATGCAGTGTGCCACCTCTTTTCAGTACTCAGTCATTAAGAATGCACTGATTTTCAGGACTGACCTTCCAGTGTCTGTTATATGGGTCTGACCTTCCCATTCATCTCACCAGAAGAAAATTATGAAGTTGAGCGCTTCCCAAATAAAATGGAAGATGGTTTTCTTTCTGTGAAATAGTACTGAGTGAACCTTTCTGACCATATTTTCAGGCACCTAGCACCCTGCCTGTGCCATAGATGTGCCAGCTGACAGGGGAGCTGAGGCTGCAAGGTGAAAGCCTGGGGCAGAGGAGGGCAAGTTTGCTCCCCACATGGAAGAGATTATTCTTCTCTTGATAAAACCATCTCATTTTCTCCCCGCTGGAGCAACATGCAATGAAGTCGTGTCAAAACAGTACACATAATACTGTGCTCTTGGATTGAATCCAAACTGTGAAGAGCATCCTGTGAATATTATTTTTATAGATTTTTTCCTTTATATTTTTTACTTCCACACAACTATTCAAGTTAGTGAAGAAAGACTGGTGGAGACTGCTTATTTATCCCAGCAGCTGGCAGTGATGTGAGACTAATAATTTTCCCTATGATTTTACTAAGCTTTGGATTAAATCCACTGATGTGCTGTCTTAACTAGGAAATACTCAGCTTTGTTCTGTTTTGCCTGATTCAGAACTGGGTGCTGAATGTGACTCTCATCCCCAGCAAAGGCAGAGACGTGCTCTCCAGCTGCGTGTGTATTTAAACGTGTATCCCAGTGAAGAGTTGTGGTCCTATCAGTTGAGTCTGTCTCCAGGCGTCCTCTGGAAGTCTCCTAAATTGGGTTGCTGATACCTCTCTGTTTCTCTGCCTTGAAAATGGTTTTGGAAAAACTTTCCAAAATGAAATCCTGGTGCTGGGGACGCATTTTGTTGAAGTGCATATTTTTGATAGAATGAATAAAATTGGTTCAGAAGAGCGTTCCATCTCTGTGGCGCCTGCACCATCACAGCTTAGAACCAGTGGTTCTGCCCTTGAGAGTGGCACAAATGGAGTTATTTACATAGGGACCAGCTTTGGTGACCGCATTTTATAGAGCTCTCAGTAAGTTATTAAATCAGCAAGAAAGCAGCACTGAGGCCCAGCAACCAAAGAAGCTGTGTGCTCTGGTAAACCTCTCTATGTAAAATTTCTCTCTGAAAAGATTTCAGCACTCCACATGACCTCCACTAATACTTATTTTTAAGTGACACTGTGTCAGCTGCCTCAGCTCCACAGTGCCGGGGGCTGTTCCCAAGTCTGGACTGTTTTCCGGTCAGCATGCAGTGGCCTGATATGAACTGTTGACTTGTCCTGATGGTTTTTGTTGGCACAAACATAGCAATGAGCCAACTGCAATGGCAATGGGACCGTGCTTTCCGACAGCCCTTGGGTGTGTTTTCCAAGTCCTAAAGCCACTGACCTGGCTGAACTGAGATTTGAGAGTCCTTTCATGGATACTACAGAAAAATACCTCTTTTTAGTGATTTTTTAAAAAATATATGTATTCTAGTAGACAGCAGGATAGGAGGGTTTGAAGAGGAAGTGCAGGTGTGAACAGTTGTCTGGGATGTTGCCTGTATCACATAAGGGCAGAGGTGTTAACACCTTAAATGTGTTACACATAGCCTCTACTGTATATATACACTCTCTCTATATATATTTATATAGATCTACTATCTAGTAATGTTTTCCTTTACACCACTGCGGATACACCTCAAAGTAGCAGAGTTTGGTAAACCACTACTTTTTCTAGTGTGCTGCCCTAGGGTTTCAAGTTCCAAAAGGAGACTAGAGTGAAGCCCATGAGAAGAGTTAGGCCTAAAGAGGAGTTCTGAGTTGCAAGTTGTCTATCTGGACGTATGTTAACCTCTCGTGGTCTCTTTTTCTTTTCTGTAGGCAACATCTTTGTCGTCAGTTTGTCCGTCGCAGACCTTGTGGTTGCAGTTTATCCATACCCTCTGATCTTGAGTGCCATCTTCCATAATGGATGGACCATGGGAAATGTCCACTGCCAGATAAGCGGGTTCCTGATGGGCTTAAGTGTCATCGGGTCCATTTTCAACATCACGGCGATCGCAATCAACCGCTATTGCTACATCTGCCACAGCCTTCGGTACGACAAGCTCTTCAACCTGAAGAACACCTGCTGCTATCTCTGCCTGACCTGGATACTCACGGTGGTGGCCATTGTGCCAAACTTCTTTGTTGGTTCCTTGCAGTATGACCCCCGGATTTACTCCTGCACCTTTGCCCAGACGGTGAGTACGTCCTACACCATCACAGTGGTGGTCGTTCACTTCATCGTCCCGCTGTCCGTCGTGACGTTTTGCTACCTACGGATCTGGATTTTAGTGATTCAGGTCAAACACCGGGTGAGACAAGACTGCAAGCAGAAGCTCAGAGCAGCTGACATCCGGAACTTCTTGACTATGTTTGTGGTTTTTGTCCTTTTTGCTGTGTGCTGGGGACCATTAAACTTTATTGGCCTTGCCGTTTCCATTAATCCTTCAAAAGTGCAGCCACACATTCCAGAATGGCTTTTTGTCCTGAGCTATTTTATGGCCTATTTCAACAGCTGCCTCAATGCTGTGATCTATGGGCTTCTTAACCAGAATTTTAGGAAGGAGTACAAAAGGATATTGCTGACACTGTGGACTCCCAGGTTGCTGTTCATCGACGTGTCCAAGGGCGGGACAGAAGGGATGAAAAGCAAGCATTCTCCAGCCATAACAACCAACAACAACCACGCTGAAATACACTTATGAGTCAGGACATACTATTTATTCTGGATTACAATTGTATATATAGTATATAAGAGCCTTTCTAGCTGTGTGCATTGCACAGCTGGTGTTGCCTGGCCCCTCGTGCAAGGAAGGAGTCTGCTACCTTTCATGCTTAGCTTCCTGCTGCAGCATCAAGGCTTCGAGTGAGGAATGTCAGAATGGAAAGGACTGATTTTTTTTTCATGTGCCGTCTTTCACTGTGTGCCTCATTAATAGGTTTGGTTGCTTTTGCCACAAGCATGCCAATACCCCAAAAGGGAAGCGTTCAGAGTGCATGGAGAAATGCAGTTATGCTTGAAATGCAACCTTCAGGAGACAGCAAAATTGCCATTTATTACACGTAAACCTTTCTCCCCTCCCTCTGAATTCTATTTTTCTAGCATTAGCTTAACCCATACTATATAAACTGAAGTTTAAACTGCATGGCTTTTTACCTTTTAGTTAGGTAAAGGCTGTATTAGCCAGCAGGCATACGTATGGGCCTGGTGACTTCCACTGTGTGTGCGCGTTCACTTCCCTTTTTCTTTCCTCTTAAGATTTAGAAGCAAGCCTGGACTAGATGTGAGGCAGGCAGAATCCAGACCAGTGAGTGTCTGATGCACTCATTTTAATTGAATATCTACAAATATTAAGTACCCTTGCACTCTCCTTCCCAGGCCATGAGTAAGAATACAACGTATGACATAATCTAATTGCAGGAAGATACTTGGAGCCTGATTCTAATTTAGGCAGTATCCTGTCATAGCCAGCATTCATTCCAAATGTCTCTTACAAGTCACTGCTACATGAACATCATAAAAAAAAAAAAAAGAACATAGCAGAGTCCCATCTGTGTAATGCAGATGCTGGCTTTTAGGTTCCAGTACCATTTACACTTGGAGGAAAAGGGAGAAGGGGAAGGCAATGTTCCAAAAATCCTTGCTTTTGCCCACCACAGAACATGAATTTGCTGTGGGGAGAAAAAGTGGACTTTTTTTTTATTTTATTCATGTATAAAACTGTAATTAACGCATGGAACTGGGAGACAAAAGCTACTTAAGCATAATTATGCATCAATTCTGTTAAAGCCTGAAGTGTGCTATCTGTATGATTGGAAACAATGTCCTGAAGTGCTGGGGAGTCCACTATCATGTTAGAAACAAACACATGGGCAAAGATAAGGCTATTTCTTTAATGGAGCGTGTGTGATGGCAGCTCTCTGTAAATATGATGACTTCTTTGTTTTCTTAGTTTCATTGTGAATTCATCTCTTTATGCTTTTAAATATGTGGATCTTGCTTTGAAACTGTCCCATAAGATCAACAGGTAAAACTCCCCCTGGTGTAACTGTGCCTTCAGGCTAGCACACCTGACTTAGTGCAGGTGCACCGAGTGGCACAGTGGGGAGAGGAGCAGGTCTGAGCCCCCGGCGAGGACAGCAGGCAGCCCTGCCCCTGGTTGAAGACAGTGGTCTTTTCTCTTTGGTTCTAGTCAAAGCAGGACTAGTTCCCAGGGCTGAACCCTGAAACACTTGAGACCAGACTTTGCAGTATCATGTAGGCACCTGGAGATGGAGGCACGTAGGATTTCCCAAACCCCTGGCCGGGCTGTGTGCCTAATCCACAGTGAAGATAGCGAGCCATTTGTGCGTTGCTTGCTTAAAGCAACTTGCTGCTGAATGTTTGTTCTGCTGATTTTTGGGGGGAAGAGGAGTTGAGAGAAGTTAAGCCCCTTCAGTAAGTGGGCCAAGAAACTCTGCATGAGTTCTACAGTGTGCCTGCTGCCATGTGGGGTCTCTGCAGTACCAGGGGGGTCCCTGCATTTGTAGAGCGCCCTGGCACTTTATGAAGTTTCAAACTTGAACATCTCAGCCACTTCAGATGATTGTTGTTTTAAAATGCACTGCAGCCAGCCTCCCATAATAGGAATCAAACAGAGTTCTGTTTTGGCCTCTTAATATGCCTGAGCATGGCCAAATAAAGGTATTTTGACCCTCAGAAAAAAACATGGTCCGTTCGCCTTCCAGAAAAACCACCCTGGGTGAATTCACACCATTCCATGCAAGCAAAATCATTTGGAGTTAAACTAGGATAAGAAAAGCACTGAGGAATCCATAACTGCAGGGAGTGTTTGTCCTGTTTCGCCAGGGAGATGTCCTGTGTTCCATGACTAGTCTTCAAAGTCATTTGCAATTAGCCACGACAGTGTTAGTTAGACTCACATTAGCAAATAATTTGAGGCATCTAGCGCCAAGGGAAACGTACTCCTTTAAGACAATCATGAAGAATCTTGTGCATGTTTGCCAAATATCTCAGATACCCCAAAACTGGGGTTTCATCTTTATGGATCCTTGTCTTTTTAACTGAATGTTCAGTGAAGGCAATGTGGTTTGTTTTTTTTTTTTAATTTAAGCTTGTATTTGCACTATTTCTTATTCAGGCTCCGAAGTAACAGCCAGCAAGTATTTGAACCAAACCAAGTCCAAAGAGGTCCCAAACAGGCAAGCTGTGAGAGTCCCTGCTACACCTGGTAGGAAGGGGAGCAGCAGGAGGGTGGTAGGTCATCTCTCCAGGACTCACAGAGAGTCACTGAACCAAACTATGCAAAATGGTAGTGGAATCTGCTCATCTTCTGCTGTTGGGTCTGAGCCTAACTCCTGCCCAGGTCTCCACAGGGCACAGGCTCAGTCCCTGCTGTGCTGGGGTGGATCTGAGCAGCTCCCTGAACGTGCAGGCCCTGCTACCACTGCAGGGTGGGGATGAGTCTGTGATGGGCACTGTCCATCTGACAGCACAAAGAGCCCTGGCATGACCTGTTCAGAAGGGCTCTGGGTGGCCCAGTGAAGGTGCCCAGAGCTGGGCTGATGCAGCCACCATGGTTGGAGTCCTGAGCTCAGTCTTGCTGGAGCTGAGGTTTGCAATATGAACCATGAAAAGCAGGGAACATGGCCTCGAACACTGTGCCATTTGCTAGCACTTTGATAGAGGCAGCACTTAGGATAGGATAGAGTTTTATATTGACTTATTTAAAAACTACCCAAGCAGCTCCTTATTTTTATGTTAAGAAATGGTTAACAGGGTACAGAGAATTTATTTTTGTTAACAGTTGTTTACAGAAAAAGGGAAGTGTGTTATAACAGGGAATCCTGAGCAGTGTCACAGTTTACCTGTGGGAATCTAGCTTTAATCCAAATTTGAGATTTCAAGGGGATCCCACTGCTTAAATCATGCTCTGACAATTCCACCTGCTGCATACCTGGCCTTAACTCTCTCTGAGATCTCACATAAAGTGATTTCATATCACTTGCTCTAGATTTGACCTGGTGGTGTTGAATACCTATTCTAGCCCCAAACTCTAAGGTTGTTGTAGTGGAAACTTGTGGAGAGTCAGTAGTGCTGTGAAAGAAGATGATTCTCTTGCCATGAAGAAATATTTTTGGATATTGCTAATGAATGTTGTTTAATCTATTTAAGAAGAATGTAACCAATATATTTATATATAAATGTGTATTGCATATGCTGTTTCCATTTTATTGTTTAATTAAGAATCGTTCAGTATACTTTCCTATTGCTATTTTTGTTCATAAAGTAGATTCATTCCCTTTACTTGTTAAAACTGTAATAAATCTGCCATTGGACTGCTTATTGATATTTCTTTTCCACTTGCAGTTATTTTTTAATAAATATTTGGAACAACAGCTTGGGTTTTGTTGACTCCCACAAAGCAGATTGAATTGACAAATGAGTTCAGGTATAACTCAGCTGTCCAGCTTAGACCTGGAAGTGAATGACCCAGAACATCTGAGACACATCCTTGGATTCATGTGTTTTCTTCCACCTGCTGTGAGCCAGCTGCCTGCTGCACCCTGGCCTTCCTCATCAGGGAAGAAACTTTCTCTGTGCTGCTGTTGGTCTCCTCACTGTGTGTCCCTCCAAGGCCCTTTGCCTTTCTTGTGCCCATGTGTATCCACTGGGTGCTGTGGAAGCAGAGTTTGTCACAGCCATTTCCTTGCCCTTTCCTGGGAAGGAAAGCACGGCCAAGCTGTGAACAGGAGGGTGTGAGAGCCAGGGTGGTCACAAGTCGGGGCACAAGGTGGCATTGGGTTGTAGGCAAGGGGTGGAGACAGAGAGTCACCCTGGGCTGGAGGCACAGTGAGGGCTGACACGCACTTTCTCCATTCAGGAGCTTTGTGAGCATGAAGACTGCTGTATCCAAGATGTTCTATCTGTGTTCTTTCCCCACCTCTGTTTTTGGGCAGATTTTGCTGTATTCCTGCAGTTCTTCAGCCAACAGGTTCTGTCCATAGGCTGCACCAATTATATTTCCATGCTGACTTAAGCTGGTTTTTGGGGAGTCTCAGTGCTGCTTCCGAAGCGGGGGAGATGGGAGTATGGAGTCATCCCGTTGTAACTGCAACCTGAGCTCCTGTTTCCTAACCAGATGTCACATGTAACTGTGGTGTTAAGGTAGTAAAGGCTGAGATTATCCCCTAAAGAGTTGCTGAAAAACCATGGAGCAGACGTGTTGAATGAACAGGCAGTGTTCATTCAGTGACATCCCAGAGCAGTACTGCTACTTTTTTTTGCTAATCTTTTCCAACAGGCACTGGACTTCACCTGCTGCTTCCACAGTAAAGCCTGCAATGCTCAGTGATGGGACACACTGAAAGCACTGTTAATTATAGTTGCAGATGCCAAAATGTCTCTCTGAGCAGAGCTGCTAGAAAACCCTTGCACAGACTTGTACCTGCTGTTTCTGCCGCATGGAACCGAATGAATCAAACTGTCAGAAGTGAGGCAGTGTTATTTATTTACTTACTTGCCACAAAGTAATAGTAACTGGGAGATAAGATAGAGCTATAAAAGGCAAGAGGTGTGATAATTCAATACCAGGATAAAATCTCACTCATGGTGACTATTTGGAAGTCAATATTTGTCCTAATGTATTTCCTTCCAAGCTTATAATTTATAACATGAAGTCACTCAATAAAGAGCTACTGCATATGTGTTTAGAATTTTATTGGAAAAATGTAAATTACTGGACCTAATGCAGTATTTCTTAGCATAAAAACCCTGAGATAAGAAATGCAGAATGGGTTCTTGCAAGAACTCTGTGATGGGATATGCAAATTTTTTTTGCTGGTGATAAGAACCATAAAATTTGTATCTCTCATGAACTACAGTTGTGAAGGGAAGCTCCATAATATTGTTAACTGAATTTTCACTTTGTAATTCTTGTTTATAGTATCCATTATTCATGTACTATAAGTAATGCACTGTACAGCAGAGATAGAATTTAGAGTCCATGGTCAGTTTCCAGAGCAACCAAGGTGGGTCTGAACCATTAACTGAAATATGTTTCTATGTTTTCTGCCAAGCATGGTCTCCTGATAAGGTTTTTAGCTCAACTGATTGCTTCTAAGAGGTCAGGGAAACTTTAATGTCTTTTAGATTAGTTGCAATGTCTGTGCAGTCACAGCTTGCTTAGATTACCTTTTAAATAGACTTGAGTCATCAAACCATTTTATAAGTCTGTCCAGTTGGAGCACATAATTTATTTTGTATCTAGATATTTTATCACAGCACGTTTAATAAACTGTTATGTTTTTCCTTCTACATTGTACTCCTTCTGTGTGCAAAATTTTTGAATTTCCCTGTAAATAAGATGCAAATTTTTTTCCTCAACTGTAAGCAGGTTGCTTTGCCTGGAGGTAGGTTTCCACTGGTTTTGATAACTGTGTAGGATAGAGATACTAATGTGACATCAAAATACGACCATCTCCTGGGTGAAAAGTGACAGCTGTTTTGCAATCAAAAAAAAAAAATAGGCATGGAAAAAAGTCCAAAATAGTTTGCAGGAAGTAATTTAAATAGACATTTCTGGTTGAAGTAAGAGAGGAATATTTGGAGGGATTGTACATGCTCAAACTGGGACCTGGCCAGGACAATGAAGTTAATGAACCCCTTAATATAAAAAATGGGATTTTTATGACACAGGGACACACAGCTGGCACAAAGCCGGATGTCTGGCTGCAGGATCCCCTGTGACATGAGCAGAGAAACAGGAAATACAGAAAGGACAACTAAAGAAACCTAGAGAAGACCAGAGCATACTTCGGAAAATATTAGATGCATGCATGCACTGGTAGTTAATATAAAAGTTTAGCAAGATTTTCCTTTTTGGTCTGCTTTCTCTTTTCCCTCCCCAGCTGCGATTTAGTTGTAAATAAAATGAAGGACCATTTTGTTTTGGTTTGGTGGTGGCTTTTGAGAGCCTCAAGCACAGCTGGGCCAGGCAGGCCTGGGATGGGGCTGATGGGCTGATGAGCTACCCCTGTGCAGGAGGTGTCACACCCACCTCCATGGGATTAAATTCCCCTGGGGAAAGGACGTGTTTTCCTGGGCAATGTATGGCAAGAAAAGGTTGAAGCTGCTGTGCTGTGGCTGCCAGAGGGGCCCTGGGGGCATTACAGGGCTCCAGCATCCAGTGAAACCAGGACCATGTCCAGTTGCAAGGGGGACTGGTGAGACTAAAACCATGAGAGGTGCCTCGCTGAGGTAGGAGGGGCTTGTTTTGCCCCAAGAGTGGGGGTGCTGAGAGACTGAGGCTTGCTTCCTTGGCACAGTGCTCTTTTTGTGGGGAAGTCAAAAGATGTTCTGGAAAGCAGATGTCTCCTGTGAAAAAACAGAGGTGCTCTATCCTGGAAGCTTTTTTACCTGCTGATGGTGATGCAGGAATTAAGGTGACAA
Source organism: Manacus vitellinus (assembly GCF_001715985.3). Classification (NCBI taxonomy): domain Eukaryota; kingdom Metazoa; phylum Chordata; class Aves; order Passeriformes; family Pipridae; genus Manacus; species Manacus vitellinus. Next base: position 5,677,031 of record NW_021939395.1, read on the forward strand.
CAAGGGGTTTTTTTTTGAAATGCAGAACCTGTCCCTGTTGTTGCCCTACACTGGCAGTTCTGCTGCACAGCCCACCCCTGCCCCACAGTACCTGTCCCTGCAGAGCTGCTGTGTTTGTGATGGAGCTGGTGACACTGAGCCCCAGTGCACCCAGCCCAGCCTGGGGGATGTGAGAAATGAGAAAGACGTAGGCAATGAGACAGGCTAAACCCTCTTTGGGTTAGTCATAACCACGCTGGCATGAAAGCAGCCCTTGTCTGCAAACCTTGAGGGCAATTGCTTCCACATGAGACTCTCTCCTGATATGTCCTATACCAGAAATTTCTCTCCTTCCCCTCCTGCTCAGGGCTCACCCCTTGCCTGCAGGCCAGCATTGAAACAGAGGAATAGACAGGTGAAGGAAAAGAGCTGCACTTAGACCTGAAGCCCTTTGGATTCTAGAGTAGATCTTATGCTACTTTCCTCATTGTATAGAAATGTATATGTGTGTGTGTGTATTTATATTTACACATCCTGGGTTTTCCTAAAGCAATCAAGACCAGTCATATCTTACAAAGTATTGACTGCATAAAAGTTCTGGTTTTTTTTCTCCTGGGTACTTCAGAGCAGATGGAAAATGCAGCAGGTGCTGCTAATGTTTTTCTACCCTTAGGAAGACTTGTCACAGTTACCTGTTTATCTTATTTTGACATTTTATTGCCTGAAACTGCTCTGTAACATAAAAGCACATGCAGGGCGGTTAGAGGTGAAATCTTACAGATTCACTTGAACAACTGAAAATCAATAAGCTACAAGCAAGTAAAAAAAATATCTTTTTCTGTGTATGTAGAGGAAGGTTGGTATTTTTATTTTTACTGAGGAAATACCATGGAATCACAGAATGATTTGGGTTGGAAGGGACCACAAATGCTCATATAGGCCCAACCTCCCTGCCATGGGCAGACACACATTCCACTAGACCATGTTGCTCAGAGCCCCATCCAACCTGGCTTTGAACCCTTCTGGGGATGGGGCGTTCACAGCTTCTCTGGGAAATCTTTGCCAGTGACTCACCACCCTCACAGGGAACAACTTCTTCCTTATATCTAATCTAAACCAGCCCTCGATCAGATTGAAGCCATTACTCCTAGTCCTGTCATTCTATGCCCTTGTAAAAATCTCTCTCCAGCTCTCTTGTAGCCCCTTCAGGTACTGGAAGGTGCTGAAAGGTCTCCCTGGAGACCATGTATTCTCATCAGGGAATCCAGGGGTTTGCATTTTGTGTATTAGTGACTGGAAAGTGTAAAATGAGCTTTGCTTTAGCTGCCATGCATGTGCTTTTTCCTTTGCTTTTTCAGTAGGTGATGGAAGCCTCTGTTTATTTTTACCATGTTCTCAGGACTGCACAGAAGTAGAATTAGGAGACTGGTAATACAGACATTGAAGGGGTTTTGTGCCCAGCATGTTTAAAAAGTGAAGTTTATAGAAGATGAAAAGCAAGGCCAGTCCTGCTGGCTGGTCTGCATGAGTCCTGCTCTGCAGCAGTGCCTTTGTAAGAGCTCAGTGCCTTTGTAAGAGCTCAAAACTGGGGATGCTTCTCCCCTGCTGATCCCATCTGAGGAGTGGAGAGATTTGGCCAGGCTTTATTCCAAGAAGAAAATAAAGAGTTTGTTTGTAACTGGGGGTCCTTGGGCTGGCAGACTGATGTTTCGGATGCCAGACCTTTCCCTTGCTTTCTTCTCTGATGCTGAAATTTTGAAAAACAATGAATAGTTTTTACTTCTCCCACCCTAATAGGTGGCATCTTGCAAGTGCTTGTAGCTGGTTGCTCGCCTTGGAGTGCGTTCCTGGGTGGTGTTGTTTGAGGAATTGCTGTTACATATAAGTGACCTCTTCGCAGGGCACTGAGCTGGGTTGGAACAGCCCAGCTGGTGATAATAGCTGGGGTGGTAATTGCACAATCTCTCCATCTTGGTGCTTTGTGGAGTATGGTAATCAGGCCTTTGGGTAAGTAACAAATTGCACCTCCTGAACTGCACTGTCCCCAGGGGCTGCAGCAGAGAGTACTTATTACAGCCTGGGATGGATGTGGGATGGCCACCTTGTAGCAATTTCTGTAGGTCTTCTCAATTCTGAATTTGCTGGTAACTCCGACTTCTTCACTGTGCAGTCACATCTGAAATTCACTTTTGAGCCTTTGAAGTAAAATGAATCCTGAACAACTAACTGAATTCAGAACTTTCAGATGAGAGTTATGTCTTAGTATTTAACAGAAATTAATATTAGCCATTAAACCTCTCAGCTGCTAATTAAATGGACTATTTCTATGTTATGTGTAAATCCATCCATATCTTCACATTGCAGGCAAATAGAATTTCATTAAGGCACTTCAGTAACTGTGAAGGGACAGCAGCAGCATTTTGGGGTATTTTGGTTCTAGTGAATTATGTCACTGTCTTGTATGGATTACTAAATACTTTAATGATATGTCTTGTAGAATTTATTTTTTGTTTTGGCAGGACCATTAGGATGATAAATGGCTTGTCAAGGAAGAGTAAGTTACAGCTGAGCTCAGAGGAGGTGCTTGAATCTTTGAGTCCATAGTTGCTCTAAGTTATTAAAAGGGTGTGTAAAAAGAGCTCGATAACTTTGTATACAAGTCTATTTGTCAGACTTACTGTGTATCAAACACTGATTTAAGCTGTGTTCCTTTATATGATCAATGTGGAAAGGCTCCCTTTTCCCAGCCTCTGTTCTCATAGCTTTTTGGTTAGCAGCTGGTATTGACTTGGTTTTCTAGATTTTGCATCAGCTTGAAGAGTGGGTGCTACCTAGTGGCTGAAGCAGAGGACTGAGTAGAGGTGACAAGTCAGGACATCTTGCTTCTGTTCTTGCCTCTTTTTGCTTGTTTTGTGACCTTGAAATGAAGCGTGGTTTACCTTTGGTTCAGAGGTATGGTTAATTACACTGCAAAGCACTGAGGATGAGACAATTATGTTATCTAAGGGAATTGCATAATGATTAAGCCTTAATTTGCTATGTGGTTTCTTTCTTTCTCATTACCTCTGCTGAAGCAGGACCTCTGAAATGAAAATCTAAGGTGAACATACTTTTTAAAAGTGTAGAGGACTAAATGAGTCAGCTGTGACAAGGGGGTTTGCATAGCCTTTTGTTTTATATTGGCCTGGGTCTTGGTCCTGGGTAACAGTTTATCACATTGCTGCAGTCCCCTGGTACTTTATTTTTTTTTTAACTGATGTGCTGCTGTGTGGGAGCTGATGTGGGGGGAGGGAAGAAAAAAGCCCGCAAAACCCAAATACCATGTGGCAGAAAAACACTGACAACAAAGAAGCACAGCCATCTGAGTTTTGATCTGGTCTTCTAGCTCATGATCCCCCCACCACCCCAAACGTGATGTGTGAAAGGCAGGAATATGTTCACTTTGCTATTGATGCTTCTTGTGCAGGTTGGATGTGGGTTTACTTGTAAGGATAATAACTTGTCAGTGGGGGAAGTTATCTAAGCAGGACACTTGGATGTCAAACACTGTGGCCAGAAACATTCCCAGGTACCAAAATGGAGTTGTGATCTGCTCAGCCTTGGAAGGGGTGGGATCTTTTTTTTCTGTAGCAGAGCAAGTGTTGTGGGAACAGAGCAGTGGAGGAAAAACCAGATCTGCAGGCCATGTTTGATTTGATTAAATGTGTCATTATCAGTAACACATTAGAGTCCAGTCAAGCCAATTCATCATTTCCCTTGTGATATTTATTGAGTTGTTTTAATGCAGACATAAGACTGATTTTATTTTGGTTTATTTGGTGTTCATACTAATGTGTACTGTCTAATTCTACTGTATGCAGGGGTTGTGATAACTTAAATTAGCCAGTTTTTGTGGTGAAAAATGACTAATGAAAATGAAACATCGATTTGCTGCAATACTCTTTGGCCCTACTGAGTAATTCTTCCTCCAGTATTGGGTCATGCATATGTACTTGTGGACTCAACTCCTCCTCCTGTGATGTAGTAGGGAGTAAACAGTAAGACTGACCTTTTTCCTTTGTTTCCCAGGAAAATGAACAAGACTAATTTCACTGAAAGCTGTGGTTATGCTAATGTAAAACTAGTGTAGGAGGAGAACTGGGCTCAATCCAGTATGATTTGGTTTCATCAGTTAGAAATTAGGACTGTTGGAGGTTTAAGTGGCAACAAAAAATGAAATTGAAAAGTGATTTATTGGTATAAGTATAAATAGATTAAAAAAATAAATTGAAGATTGCTACAGGAGTTCACGTGTAGACAAAATTAGCAGCATTTTTGTCTGTGGGGGAAAAGTACCATGTTCAGCTGACATGGGGCTAGGGATTTAACTGGAGTTGGTAGGCAAAAGCAGCAGCCCTTCTAAGAAGGCAATGCAGGAATTACTGTCTGTGTGTGAGGCTGGGGGTCAATCTGTCTCACTATATTGATTCCTTTTGGTATTAAAAAATCATTTCTGTACTTTACAAAGCTACATCGTGTCTGAATTGAATTTTCTTAAATCCAAAGGAAGATTGTATTTGGAGAGAGAAATTGGAGATACTGCATTAACATATATATGAGCACACACAGGTAATATTGTTACTGCTAGAGTCTCTCAAGTTGAGGAAAAGTAGTGGTGGCCGTGTGAACTCGTGAGAGATACATTCATGTAGAAAATGTATATTTTAAGCTACAGTGAAGGCCTGTCAAAACTGAAGCATAATAGCTCGTGCTCTCAACAAGAATATCTTATCACTTAGATTAGAATCGTTTAGCTTGGAAAAGACCTTTAAGAACACAAAGTCCAACCCAGCACTGCCAAGTCCAGCACTAATCCATGTCCCCAAGTGCCATGTCTGTGTTTTTTAAATCCCTTCAGGGATGGTGACTCCACCACTTCCCTGGACAGCCTGTTCCAGTGCTTGATCACCCTTTCAGAGAAGAAATTTTTCCTAATATCCATTCTGAACATCCCCTGGAGCAACTTGAGGTCATTTCTCCTTGTCCTGTCACTTGTTGCCTGGGAGAAGAGACTGATCCCCACCTGGCCACAACCTCCTTTCAGGTAGTTGTAGAGAGTGATAAGGTCCCTTCTGAGCCTCCTTTTTCCCAGAATAAACACCCTCAGCCACTCATCAGACTTGTGCTCTAGACCCTTCCCCAGCTGCACTGCCCTTCTCTAGACATGCTCCTTGTCATGAGGGGCCCAAAACTGAACACAGGACTCAAGGTGTGGCCTCACCAGTGCCCAGCACAGGGGGATGGTCACTGCCCTGGTCCTGCTGACCACCCTACTGCTGGTACAGGCCAGGTGCCATTGGCCTTCCTTGGCCAGCTGCTGTCAACCACCCCCCAGGTCCTTTCCCACTGAGCCGCTTTCCAGCCACTCTACCCCCAGCCTGGAGCCCTGCAAAGCTTTTGTTTTGTTGAACCTCATACATTTGGCCTTGCCCCATCAGTCCAGCCCATCCAGATCCTGCTGCAGAATCTTCCTACACCCCCCAGATCAACACTCCTGCCCATCTTGGTGCCATATGCAAACTGACTGAGGGTGCCCTCGATCCCCTCATCCAGATAATTGATAAAGATAATAAACAGCACTGGCCCCAACAGAAACTGTCACAATTAGCTGTAAAATTGCATCCACTGCTTCAGATTGTCAGCTGCATTGAGGCCTTACTGCTACTAATTCACTTGGGATGAATTTTTTTTTTAGATGGGACAAGAATCGTGAGGGGTAAATGTTTTGCAGACAATTTCACAGCTGCTGTGAAATTAGATATTCAATTATATTGTCTGCTGGGTTTCATTATTCAGAAAGATATCTAAGGCTTTTGTAACATCCTTTTCTAAATTATTTAACTGATTTTAGGACTGTTGTCAGCTGTGTGAAATTCCACCTAAATGCTTGTCCCCGGGCCAACTTCATGCAAGCAGCTTGTGCAGTGACATACTGGCTCTATGCCATGTGCCTTAGATACCTGTTTCTCTCCATTTCCCTGCTACTGGGGCTTGGGTGATTTCAGTGCTCAAATACAGTCCTAAAATGATGTACTACAATGGAGTTAGGCAGGAATCCTGAGAAATGTGGGCCTGAGTTAGGAGACCACCTCAGCACTGGACTCAGCTGGCCAATGGAGATCTTTGAACACCAGTCTGGCTCCCTCTGGACTGCTTTTGGCTCTAGATGAGATCATAATATTATTGTTATTCTAGTAAAGAATAATTACCATGATGGTATTTCTTTCTGTGAAGGGAAGTGCAATCACTTCTTCCTTTGACTTACTTCCGATAAGCTGGTTAAATCTGCTATTAAATGAAGGTGTTCTGTTTTGGGCCTTCTGTTCTGTTAACAGTGGAGGGTATGAGTCAAAAGGGAAAAGGAACACCAATAAGGTGGGCAAAGAGGAAGATGAACAGTGGTTACTCTGAGGGGATTCCCTGGTCGTGGGATCTACGTGCTCAGTCAGACCAGAGCTCTGCAGTCACTTGTGCCAATAATACCATCTCTAGTGGCTTGGCCTTTGGGGTGCAATTCTGCCAGAGTCCTTCACAGTGCACAGTACTGCTTGGGAAAGTCTGTGGAAGGGGCTTTGGTAGCCAGCCAAGCCCTGGTCAGTCCTCATTCAATGTTTGTGTTTTCTTGTCAGCATAAAATATGCTTGGGAGTCTAGTGATAGGAAATGGGGACTAATGAGTCTGGAGGAAACACTGAAAGATACCAGGATTACTGCTCCTGTCTTTCCTTGTTTCCACTTCTGTCCTCACTTCACTGACTGTGCTTGGCCAGTTCCAAACTGAGAGGATGGCTAGAGCATCAGTGACCAGGTGGCTCACTGTTGTAGGACTCCAGCAAAGCTGAGTGCAAGAAAAGCTAAGAAATACCAAGCAGGTATTTGCAGTGATGAGGTGAAAAAATGCATTTATTGATTACTTTTCAGGGTGAATCAATCTTAAAAAGAAGAGCCAAAAAGACTCTTTTTATTATAACATTATTAAGACTTGACTTGGGCAAACTGCCACTATAGCAATTACTGTACTTTGCTGTTCTTAAGACTCCCTATGAGACAGGGTTAAGAGGTGAAACCATTTGTTATTCCTCTAGTATCCAAATAATATAAATTATGTGTCCTGTAACATTTGGTAGGACTAGACTTCTAAGAGAAATCAGAAGCTCAATTATTCATGTTCTATCAATATTTCATGCATAAGAAGAGGCATTTATGTGAGCCTCGTGAGATTTTTAAGCCTCCTTTATTTTTGTGTTGTATTTAGGGAAATACTTTAACTCTGGAAATGGGCCTATAAACTGATGCATGCACTTAATTCATCTGAAGTTGTCCTGCTCAGCTGCAACTTCAAAACAGAACGATGGGACCATGCCATACTCAATCCTCATCATGGTGCAGGTCCCTCTTCTGAATATGGTGTGGGACATGGAGCTCTTGAGACATGATGGGAAGTCTTGCTGTTAACTTAGCAGGATGGTGGAGCAGATCCCATCTGGGTGACATGCACCTCAGTTTTGAGGACTTTGTGCACACAACTACAAATTACATAGGTGTCCAGAGGGAAGCTTCACTGAAATACAGGTCACAGAGCCCAGCAGTCTTTTTCAGAGGCCTTACCTTGTTAATCTTTAGGATATAACCTTGGAGAGTTGCATGTTCCCATCCAACAAATGAGATGAAATTGTTTGCTCTGCCGATGTGCAAAGATGCTTAAGTGGTCCCCATCTTGACTCGCCTGTGTTCAAACTTATAAGCCTATACTTGAATTTGAGTTGCTCTGGTGAGGAGAGAGAAATGCCCAGAGTAGGCTGAATCCTCTATTGGTGAGTACCATAATAAAGTCTAGATAAAAGGAAAGAGCATTTCAGAAAACCCAGGGGAATAAAACCTGGTGATTTCTACAGGGGTAAGGTTCATGGAGATGGGCAGGAAGCTTTCACTGAAGGACTCATGGTGTTGCAGCCCTGCAATGGCTTCCCTCTGGCATGCCCTGGTCCTAACAGGGGGATGTTGAGGGGAGAGCTTGTGGCAGAAGAGGAAGATGAACCAAAACACTTGGTCTCTTCTACTCCAGCATATCTATTAACCCAAACGTTGCCCATTTTTTGAGTTACCTTTCTTGTCTGCACTCTTCTCCCTGATGTATTAAGAAAAAAAAACCCCAACCTGCTTTTTGGCTAATCTGATTATGATCAGGTCACAGCCATTCAAAAAAAACAACAAACAACCAAAAAAAAAAAATCCCCTTTCTGAAGTCTTCCCTTTGTGCCATGGTTCAGCTTTGATGTTTTATTAGAGCAGCAGAGTTCACACTGCTGTAATCAAAGGGCAGCTGGTACTTCAGTACAAACCTGGATTCCCAAGAGTCTCGTAACTCGCCTGTAAAACAAGTAAATAGCTGTTGTCTTGTAAAACTGAGGTATTGTCTTAAAAGTATTAATGCCTTCTCCTCCCTTTACCTTTCTGTTTGCTGCACCCTTCCCACCACCAAGGCTTCCCCCAATACTCCTGCTCAAATTTAAGCATACTGCAAGCAAGCAAACAGCTGATGTTGGCAGAAGGAATGGTCAGGTGAGGGAACAGAGAGGAATACATGCTCCTTGGAATGTGGCATTTTTTTCTGTTGTGTAGAGCTGTCCTGTGGGATGTTTTACTCAGTTTTAAAAGCATCAGTGACATCTAAACAAATTAGGGTAAGTGGAAAAACAATTCGAACTTGAATGATGCTCTAGGACTGAAAATGGCTCCTATATTTTTGGGCCTCTTCCTACTGCAAGAGCTGAAGGCTTCTCAAAGGGTCGGAGAAGTCCTGTGAAGAACCTCCCAGTGTGCTTTGACTATGACTTTTCAGTGATGCTTTGCATCAATCATGCTTCCAACAATACTCTGCAGTGTCAAAATGGCACTAAACATTAAACAGAATCATTGCAATTTGCATATGAGTTTGCCCTGGCTGTACACTTTACCTCTAAGTTTGGTCAAGTTAGATGCTTCAAAAAGGAAAAAAAATTGCTGTCAGCTTGCTTTAGGATCAATTGAAATGCCTAATAAGTCTAATAACTTTTTAAAAAATGATGCTTATTTCTGCTGCTGTTCCTTGAGGTATATCTGTATCTAATACTGACTGACTACAGCAGTACACTCTGCACTTTTTCGTCAATTTTCCATTCATTACCTACTGCTGATGGCAACACTTTCCTTACATCTTTATCTTGAGTCACCATGTTCTGTTATTTGGAAGAGGGGTTGATACTTGCTGTGTTCTTGCAGCAATATCCAGTATCATTAGGCTTGAAGTTAGCTGCAAGTATCGGTCTGTGTTCCACTGCTAGTACTAATTGATGTCAGTTTTAATTTTGTGAATCCCTGACTATTTGGATGTGTTTATATATATACAAGTATACAGAATGCCTGTCTAAAACATCATGTCACTGGTGTTTGTGGGAAGCGCTGGGATCTCCTGTGAAGCATCTTAATTAGTTTTGCCTTTCATGTTGGCATTCTAAATTCTAGGCTTGAGTTATGTATTAGATTCCCCCCCCTTGTTTGTCAAAACAGAACAACTTCTTTAGAGCAGAACATAATGCAAATACTAATTAAAATTGACAGGTCCAATTGATGTCACCTATTTTTAAGAGGAAGAAAAAAAAACTGAGTAAGAAGAATCTATTCTGCCTTTGTTGAAGCTGACTGAAACGTGATTACTGAAATCTGTGAGCACAGAATGAAGCTCCCTATTCTGCTTCTGCTGTTCCTTGAGGCAGGAGTCAGCCACCCGTGACTTCAGAGAGCAGAGCTGTTGCCCATGGGGGAAGGACAGCAATCCCAACTCCCAGTTTGCTTTCAACGCTGATGTGCTGCAGTCACCAAGAGGTGGTTTGGTGTTACCTGCTGGCAGATGGCCTTTGGCCACATGTGCAATCTGAAGAGATCAGCTTGTGGGGTCATATGTGAGTGTTGGGACAGTAATCATCAGCTCTGTCTCTTCAAGGTGCTCTAGAGACTGCTCAGAAGGAGTGCCTTGGTTTGAGCCTCCCAGTTTGTATCCTACAGGAGCATTACCCATGCCACTACAGGCAGAGTGGTGAAAGCAGCCTCTTTCAGCTGCTGTTTGGCAGGGGGAAAGGCAGGTGCTGCCCACAGAGTACTGGCTGTTGTCAGAGCTGACAGGAGCGTGGGAGCCCTTATTGTGTAGCAAGGAGTTTGGATGGCTGATAATTACTTCTTTCCCTCCCTCCCTGGGAGGCAGAAGGTGTTAGAGGCACCTAATTATCATAAAAACCCAAGAAGTTCTTCAGTTTAAATCTGGTTTTCTTCCAACACGGAGCACTGCATCATTTCCAGTGCGTCCTGGTGGTACTGATGGGGTTCTGATTGGCCCAATAAGTAGTAAATGCCTACACTTATTTGGTGAAGTGCATTTCCTTGATGGTGAGGCATGTAGGTGCTGAGAACAAAATTATTTCCTGTGTGGATAGACACCATGTGTTCAGTGCAACCCTAGCGTGCATAAACCTTCATAAATACAAAAATATATTAGATATACTCTGATCATGTCTTAAAAGAATCTTTGTGCTATGATGATCAGTGCCTAGTATTCCCTTTCAGTCTGTATGCACAACTAGTGATAGCTACTATTTATATGTTTCTTTTTTTCCATGTCTTGTGAAGACTCTCCCGCTGCTCTCCAAAAGCCTTCTTCTTTCTTGTGGCTGTTACTCTTTAAGCCACCCCTGGGATCCATCAGTGTGTCAGCTGCAGTGCCCAGTGAGCTTCTGAGTGCTGGAAGAGTCCCTAGGTCAGTGAGTTTTTTTCCTTACTCTTCTGGCAGCCCTCTTTGCCTGGGAAGGAAAGGCTATTATGGAAGAAAGCCATTGCCTTTTACTTCCTCCAAATCAAACCCTGTTTTTTCATTGGCATGATGGAGTATTACTCAGGAAAAACCCATTGCTCATGTTTGACTTTTTTTGTTATTTCAGAAAACCCAACACCCCTTCTTTCTTTCTGAACCATTGTAGCTTATTGCAGTGGCTGGAATGGGTTGGTTTGTCTGTAGCTTGAGAATGAATTTCCAAGAAATATCTGAGTATCTCTTTAATTAGAATTCACACTTCTTGTTGAACTTTCAGACTAAAACTCTTGTAAACAAGCCTTTCAGAGCACAAAACACTTGAGAGAGGCTCCATGACGCTCCAGGGAAGCAGGCTGGTATAATCCATTTGCACAGATGACACTCGGGGGGCAGTACTGTGGCAGTCTGCTGAAGGCAAATAATGGCTCCCATTTTTTTTAATGTCTGGGCTTCTGCAGGGTGAATGGAATATCTGTGTTTTTCAAATGAGGATTGAAGGCCAGCTGCGGGGCTGGGCTTGTGCCAGTTGTGGTTTTTAAAGTTTAGGTCTGGAATATGACATGAGCTGCAGTGAGGCACGTGGAAAATCAGATGTCTCAAAAGGCAAAGCGGCAATCAGTAACCTGACTTAAGTGAGACCATGGGAGACACTGGGGAGACTGTGATCTGCAATCTTCTCTCTAGGGAAGGTAACTTGTGCAGCAGGCACCATTGCTGCCCCCCAGGTCAGATCTAGCCTGTGCTTGTGGGTCACTGCTGTTCCCAACACCTGAGCTACCTGAGTGGGACACTGCCAGGGCTGTGAAAAAGCAGAAGTGAAGTACCTGAAGTCAGCCAACATGAATCCACATCTTGCCTCTTGAGATGCAGCAGTGAAATTCAGGCAGAGATAGGTAGGTGCTAAATAACACATCCCTTAGAGCATGGCCATGGTGCTGCAGCTGAGCCTCATGGGGCAGATGCTGTGGTAAGAGGCACCAAGGAGCAGGAGGAAGAGCAAGTGGCTCTGAGCTCTGGAACACAGAGGAGCAGATCGATGGCTCCGTAAGGATCTTCCCAATGGCTTCTGTTCATACCAGACAAACTGCTCCAGCAGGAGAGGAGAATATTGAATACAGAGCTGAGAAGAAAAAAACCTAAACCTGCTACAAATGTGTTCTTTGTAACCCTTAGGCAGCCAATTCTATTCTAAGTGAAGCCCCATGTGACTTGGACCCATTTCCAGGGAATCACAGTAGTACAAGTATACCAGACTTTATGCCACTGATCACCAAGGAATTGGTGTAATCACTGGTAAAGATCTAATCCTTATTTATGAGAAAACCTTTCTCTGGTGACAGTGCAGCCTTGCTTCTTTACATTTTTGAAACAGGTGAGCACAGACCTGAGGGAGTTGTCTGGGCACTTCCAATTTTCCATCCATATGTTAACAGCTTCAGCAATGGGAAATAAAAGCTTTTCATTGTTTGGCAGCAGGTAATGGTGTGATGTGAGCCTGTACCACTCTTAACAATTAATACCACATTAAAACCAACAGGCAAGAAACCTGCTTTTAAGTAAGAGTGCAGTCTCAAGTGAAAGTTATCATGGCAAAAGCTGTCCTTTCAGCACCATCTCTGTTGGAGTTGAGTAAGGGGCACAGTAGGGACTGGATTTCCACACATGACCCAGGGTTGGGCTCTCTCTGACCTGAGCAAGTGAGTGGAGCTGTTGGAAAGGACAGTCAGTGGGATTGATGGAGGGAGATGAGGCAGAGCAGACTGGGGTCTGGCTGCTTTTCCTACAAGCTGTGTCTCCCTTCTCACTGCCTCCTCCTGGTGTGACCTGTGGGGAGCTGAATGCTTTTGCACCAGAAACATGGTGATAACCTGGATGTTATCACAGTAATGGCTTGGCTGCTGCAGGTTGCTGTGAGCACACAGCTCTCCCCAGAACAGCAGCATGTTTCTGGGGAATAGCTGGGTAACACTGCTCAGCAGGGAGAGGGCAGCTCCAGAGCAAACCCTTCATGGCTGAGGGCAGCACAGGTTGCCATGGGCCCAGGGGCTTTTAGCTCCCTGAGTGCTGGGGCTCATGTCTGGGCCTGGGAGAACCACTGCTTTATCCTGAGACAATTTTCTTCCAGTATCTTATCCCACTGTGGTAGTGCAATCCAGTTGACAGGTCACACTGGGATGCAGTCTAAAGCTGCACTTGCTGACTGCTTTATTCTGAATGAGTCCTGGCAAGCAGCCCATGGGCTGTAACATGGCCAGCTAACAGCAGGCTTAATGTGTATCTGAGCTGGATAGTTAAAGCCTCAGCAAAAGTAACTGGAAGATGCTCCTAAAACATTTCATAGGAAAAACTGTATTTTTTCCATGGAATTGCAAATAAGAGTACTATTCTTTGGCTGAATTTCTTAGTGTATGAAATTCTGAATTATTGTCATTGCTGATTTTGAGAAAAGCCATGAATTGGGATCAGCTGAGAGGAGCTCAGCTCACCTAATGTCAGCCTGCTGTTTCTACCCAAGATCTTGGCTTGTGACTGAGTGAAGCATGGAATCCATCTACCAGATGCAGAAAAGATCTGTTCTAACATCTGTCCAGCATGATAGTCACATCTTTCTGTGATGGATATCACAGTTTATTTAACTGCCCTGGGTAAAGTGCAGTTAAATTGCCAAAATACTTGGCCAGTTTTGCACTTCATGCAGTTTTCCAAGGTTAATGTTTCTCCTATTTAATTACTAGAGGTAGTGAAGCGAAGATTGACAGATGACTAAAACCAAAAAATGTTGCAGGTTTAGGTAACTTGCAAGTAATACTGGAGATATGAGACTACTGAAATGCTGCTGTTTCATAACCAGCTTTGCACATGTAACCCTGCTAATAGCAAAGATACTAAAAATTTTGTATAGTGATATCTTCTTGGAGACGGGGGTGTTTAGTTACAATGTGGGTTGGATGCTGTTATTTTCTAACTACTGTTAAATTACAAATTTTCTGGTTTTCTCTTAACACTAGCTACTGCTTTTCTTGCTCTCTGGTGTTTTACCTGACAGATACCTCAAGCTTTCTCTCCTTAACAGCTCAAATCATGTTCAAAGTAGAGTATTGTTAATAATGACACCAGGCATCTGTCTTTCTGAAGGCAGATATTGAAAATTCAAAGCTAGAAGACACAAGCAGAGACCAGCAATATTTGAACGTAAAATCTGACATCAGTTTAGATTCTGGCTTTAGTGCTGATAATCTCTCAGAAATGTCAAATGCAGAGTCCCTGAGGGTAATTTTTCTTTTCCTTGAGATGAAGGAAGGAAGAGAATTGTCTGGAAATGCAGAGTTTAAACCTTGAACACTGGTTCATACATCATTTTTTGAAGTAAGAGGCATTTAAGTTTTTATTTTTTCTCATGTTTACAAGTGCTACACAAGTGAAATCCAGCTTTGCTCTATTAGACTGAGAAAGCTTCTTCAGCAACTGGTGTTGGGAGGTGCTGAGGCCCTTGGTGTACCACAGCAGAAGCTGTTGTAGTCTAAGAAACGGCACTTCTGAGCTGTTCAGCACCTGGGTGCTCCTTCCACATGGTTCTCTGGCCAGCTGAGCAATCCTAATGGCTTGACCTCAGTATGGTTTTTAAAGACTTCTGGATCAGGATCAAGGGTGGGTGTTGTTTTGCCCTCAAAATGCCTGAGTTACGTCAATGACTTGGATTTATTTGAAAACTTAGGAAGGAAATAGAGCAGTAGCAAAGGGGAAGGCAGCTGAAAAATAAAGATATGGCTCAGGGTCAGCGATACGTAGAAATAATCAACATAATATTTTTGAGAAATGCTATTAATGCTAGAAAGCTGTGTCTAAATGAAGACTACATTGACCCATGATACTTAACCCCTGAATCACTCGGTAAATAAGGACACTTCGTGTTCCCTGGCATGGCTTGTTCATGGATACTTGATTTAGGATTGGGGTGTAAAGGCTGCATCGTGCTCAAGTTGGGCTCAGCAGGTGAGGATCATGCCCTAGTGATTAAAAAGTGAGGTTAATGTAAATCAACAGTGACACATTTTATTGTTCTATTGTTGTTGTTTTTTTTCCCCTTGGTTCTTCTGCAAGGAATTTAAACATCAGGAAGTAGCTTCATTTTTCTTATGGAAATTTTCAGCACAGACAGACCTTTCTGTTGCAGGGGAGATAACTGACATTTGACTGTCACAAATATGCAGAACTTTTCTCCATTGCTTGGAATTTGCAGGACCTCTTTCTGTGGAGTACTCATGACCTGTACAGTAGAGAGGATATGTGTAGACTAAACAGCTCTTTTTAAAAACAATAAGAGGAGCAGAACATGTGAAGTGAATGCCTTGTAGTATAAATCCATTGTGTGTTTGCATCCTGCCACTGTATGTCAGACACAGGCTTGAATTAGTTAATCTGAAGAAAGTAGGGTAAAAATTCTCCTCTTTCCTGAGGGACCACAAAGGAGTCAGCTGAACAACCTGAATGAGGTCACCCACAAACTGCTGGTGGCTCTGACCTGACCCTTGCAATGGGATTGCATGTTGAGTGCCTGAGCTAAGTGTGACTCAGAAAGTCTACATAAAATTTTTTTCCCCAGATAATTTTGAAGATGTGGGTTTCTTGCCTAGACTACTCTTGTCTCCAAGTAAACTTGTCCCCAAGTTTTTAGTGTAGTCAGGAGCATGATTTAGTCCATGAATGAGAGAAGTCTTGTCTTTCCCCCCCTTTTGTCCATTTAGTGATACTTATGCTTTTGATTTGCAAGGTTTAATCCTCAGGGAAGCCTTGAGGAGTCCCTTCTCTGGGAGCTCTGAGGCTGGCAAACAGTTTTGCTCCCAGGTATGGATGCAGCTTCATGGTGGTGGAGGATGCTCTCTTTGAGAGAGATACTGGCTGTGTACATGGAAGGATGGATAGGTATTGTAATGTTTTTTACCTAAGCAACTTCTCCTTGATGTTTGTCCTGCTCTCAGCCCAAAGTAGACAGGAACAAGCATAGGAGCAGAGATGGAGCCCTACTGAAGCCTTTTAACTGCTCGTGGTAACTAATGGCACTGGTGTGGTTGTGCCTGTCAGTCAACAGCACCCAGTCCTAGCAAATCCTGAGTAGGTCTTGGATAAAGATCCTGGTGCTGTTTATTCAAGATCTGGAGTCTGAACCCTCACCTTGCTCACAGGGAAACTTGGCCATGGGAAGAAAGAGAATCACATAGATTGAAGAGTATAAAGGAAAACCTCTGGGCCTGACAATCGGGGAATATCTGTGAGTTGTTTTCTGAAGTGTACAGGATGTCTTGTTTTGAGGCAGAATAAATAAGAGATCCTTGTGTTCTACTGAAATGCAGTTAAGGGTCAGACTTGGAAGGAATTTCTTGACTGGGTTAATGAGGCTGAAATCATCTTTTTTAGTCATGGTTCAAAATTTTGGACTAACTTTCTGCAAATTAATTCTCTGCAGCTTCATCACAAGGAGTTGGAAGCTCAGAGTGGCCTGCTCTCCCAGTCTGTTCCTTAACAATTATTGAAGAAATATAATCAAACTCTTGATTTAATTTCTTCTCATTTGGCTCTACTGGTTCTTTCCCTGGGCTCAACCAGAGACCAGCAGTGATGGAGATGGAGATTAGTGGTGATCAATCTAATTTAGTGGTTGGTACATCTCCAGTGAACTTAAATGGACTATAGTTAATCTAGTTTTCAAGTATGCTTGTGTTGTGAGTGCAAGTTAAAATTTGCTTTATATGCCTCTTACCAGATGGCCTTACAGCTAAAAGTATCAGAGTGGGAGGAAGGAAATCTGGCATTAGTTTGTAGCTTTTCTACAGCTTCTCTGTCTCATCTTGACATGACTCAGTAAGGAATTCTCCTCAACACAGCAACTTAAAAACCTCTTCCCCCCCCATTTCTTTTGGAGTAAGAGCAGCACACATGATTACCACAGCTCAGCTTGTGTGGAGCCTTAGAATCACAGAATGGTTTGGGTTGGAGGGAACCTTAAAGACCATCTAGTTCCAAACACCCTGCCATGGGCAGGGACATCTGCCACTAGACCAGGTTGCTCCAAACCCCATCCAACCTGACTTTGAACACTTCCAGGGATGGGGCATCCACAGCTTCTCTGGGCAACCTGTGCCAGGGCCTCACAGGGGAGAATTTCTTCCTAATATCTAATTTGAGTCTGCCCTCTGTCATTTTAAAGCCATTCCCCTTTGTTCTGTCACTCCATGTCCTTGTAAGAAGCCCCTCTCCAGCTTTTTTTGTAGCCCCTTTAGGTACTGGAAGTTGCTATAAGGTCTACCTGGAGCCTCCTCTATTTCAGGCTGAAAAAATCTTGGGAGTTTGTTCTTTCACACTTGATTCTGCATCAGGTAAAGGTCTTCTTGCACTACTAGTAGGTGAACTTAATAATAATGTTTTTTATTTCATTTTTTAAATTTTATTACCTATATTCTAAGATAAACCTGGGGCCAACATCTCTGATGATCAGGTTGCTACTGAGTTCTGTGCCTCACTGACTGTGCAATTAACCACACAAAACAAATTAGAATGCAAATAGCAATGAAAGTTGTGCAGGTGAGAAAATGCTGATGCGTGCTGCTAGTAAAGGTGGACATATGAGGACTTTCTTGCCTTTCTTTTATCTCTGCTGCTGTTTAGTTTCTGTATTTCCAAAGGCTAACAACCAGAAATGAGGCATTGAAAGGATGTTTCACTTAAATCTTTTCCCCTCCAGCCTTTCATGTGGATGTCCAGATTAAGCCTCTAAAACGTATAAACTATATTTATAAAAAATTCTTCCCTGACAAAATGAGGCTAATTCAGATTCTTAGAGTTTTACGACTCAGCTGAATGCAGAAGCCCAGGTGTATTAATTTTTTTTTTTTTTTAATTCCCTTTTAATCTTCAGAAGGCAGCATGTTCAATAATTGCTGTTTGATGCAAAAATATTTCTGATTCTCCCTCATTAGAGCTTACCTTTACCACTTGCAAAATTCTAGGGCTGTAAACCCCTCTCTCACTTGAATGTGTAATTTGTGAAATAAATGGGAGGGCAGAGAGGGGAGAGGAGCATCCCAGGGCAGCTCCTTGCTTTGGTGGGGACACACAGGCATGAGGTGGAGTGTGGTGCAATGACACCCACAGGGTGCAGGTGGGCTTGAGGGTTGCCAAAAGTGAGGAAAAGCAGCAAAACTGAAATTAGCCAAGATAGTAGGAGGTTGCCCAGGAATCTTCTATGCATATCTGGTGGTTTGGACTGCAAGTCCCTTGCCCTTGTAGATGCTGAGATGCTCAGGTTGCCCAGAGGGGTGGCAGATGCCCCATCCCTGTAAACGTTCAAGGTCAGGTTGGCCAGGTCTCTGAACAACTTTATCTTGGTCCAGTAACAATGCACAGATTTTTGTGTTAGAGGAAATCCTTATTCTGTCATATGGCAAGGCATGTCAAAAATGAGAAACAGCAAAAGATTTGATATTATTTTCTCTTTAACAGTTCTTTGATTCTATGACAAAGGTGAAAATGACCTCTAAGATCACCAAGTCCAACCACTAACCCTGCACCACCATATTCACCACTAAATCCCCAAGTGGTATTTTCCAAAATAACTCCTCACATAAAAAAAAACCAACAAAACACCACGACTTTTGATGCCACAGTATTGTGTAATCTCCAACTACAATTTGTGTTAAGTAGTTTATTGCAATTTAAGGTAGAGCTTGTGGTAGGATCTTGGTGTGAAGCAGGCCTGGTTTGCTTTAGCTCACACAGATGAAGGTGCAGAAGCCACTTTTCAAGGCCTTCCAGCCCCATGTTTTAGGGAAGTGTATTTCCAGTCACTGGACGGGAGGCTGTGGAGTGGGACGTGCTCAAGCAGGAGCTGGCAGGAGATATCTTTGCAGAGGTGTGGGAGACCACCCTTTCTATCTTCCAGCATGCTGTATTTGTAGGAAAACATCACTTTTCCTCCAGGCTCTGACAAGGTCTGGTGGAGGATGGCCATGCTTCCAGGCACAGCTGTGGTGCTCATCCAAAAGCACCCCCTTGGGCAATCTGGATGAATTCTTTGATACAGCCTACCCTCCATTTCTGAGGGATTCTATTCTCTTTTTCAAAGTAACAGTTAAAACAGTTGGTAATGGCACTGTGTCTGTGGATGGATTTTCCTCAAGCTCCCCTAGATGACAATTTGCTGTAGGGTGTTTTGTACATTTTACCTTGTTCTTAATATTCACCTTATGCAATCCGTGAGTTATGAAGAACTACATAATACAGCAGTTATTATGCTGTTTTGAGGATTCAGAGCCAGGTAATGAAAAAGCTGAGAAACCTGCAACCATAAATTGTTAATCCATGCTCAGTATTATTTTAATATTTAAATATTAAAAAATTAAAGTTCACCGTATCATTTATATTAACTGTATCTTCTATGTCATGATTTGGTGCTCTTGTGTCTTCCTTCCAGGAGCAAGTCATTACACTTTATTGTCTAGGCTAGAAGGGAGTAATAAAATAAAATCTCCTTTTTCATAAATAACTGGATTGTATCATAAGACTATCAGCAGTGACTTGTTTTACAGCTAACCTTACTGAAAGTCACTGTTTCCAATGGTAGCATGAATTACAGCAGCACAAGAGCAACGTGCCCTGAGGATGGGGAAAAAAAATCATGGCATGTAAAAATGTTTCTTGGAATGAATTTATTGATGTTGTGTCATCCCTCAATGAAATAAAAATCATATCTATATGAAAAATCATTAAGCAAGGCATGGAAGTGATTGTGAAATCCAAATCTTGAGTATTGATACTGATTTGTTGTATGGTTGAGAGGGTTTGGAAAGTTAAAGAAAGATAGTTTATAGTGATGAACTTTATTACAGTCACAGCATTCTCTGAAATTTCCCTTGTGAACTGTAGCTGAATGAGAATTTATCACCTGACATAGATTTCCACCTGAAAAAAATCACTGGCATGTAACTTTTAGGGAGTTTTCTATGCTGAGAAGGCTTCTTCCAGGCTTTTGTTTCTGCATGTCAGCTTTCTGAACTGATAATTCCTGGAAATAGTGTCAGTAACTCCAGTGTCAACCTTCTTCCCTTTGAGTCTCCCGTTCAGTGCCCAACACCCAGGGCAGGGGTTGTGTCCCTGGATGAGCTCTGTGCTTTCTGGGGCTTCTCCCAAGGTCATGATGAAAAGGAGACTTGAGGATCTGAACAGGACCCTGATCTCTTCCCACAGGTTTAGTATTCCCAGACTCCAACCCAGAGGCCTGGCTGCTGTAGGGATTTCTCTATGACACAGCACTGGCATGTGCATCTGGATGGGCACAGTCACTGCTCTCCCCAGTGAGTGTGAACCCTTCAGGTTAATTGCAAATGTTTTATGTGAACTCAGCTGTTCTCCTACGTGTATCTCCTCGGGTTCTGCAAATTACCTTTCTCTGATGGATTCCAACACGTTGTGCCACATCCAGGCTGACATTTTGATTATGTATTATTTGCATTGTCGAAGAAATTAACAGTTGAAGCAGCTGAAGCTTTTCAGGATATTTTTCCCCAAATAAATTGTATTTTGAGCGCCAGCCAGATTCTCCATATGGCTAAAATGTACTAGAACAGAAAGACAATTAGCATGGCTTAATAAACTTCATGCATGGTTTGCTATTGCAATATCAGAAAGAAAACAAATATAGCCACTAGTTCTCCTTGGAATAACTTTGTTAAATTACTGTCGTTTGAAATGAACTCTTTTATGGCTTATGGCTGATATAATTTGCATTGTGATAGGTAAAGCAGCGTTCTGTATGTTTAGTGCCTTTGGATGTGATGCAGGCCTGCTTGGGTATTGTATAAATTTTCTCCCCAGTGAGAGGGGAAAGATAATAAATTGAGTTTTGGTATGGAGCAGAAAGCAATGGATTTGGGGGACACTTGGGGCTCTATTCCAGACTGTACCATGCAGCACAACTTTTGCTGGTGGCTTTTTAACCTATTTTCAGTCTTTGCCAATTTGCTTTTCTTGGTTAAATGCTGTGTTTTGAGAGCCAGACCTTGCTGGGCACACAGACCAACTTTCCCCATGTCTTTCACCAAGTGGTGAGGTGTCCATAGGTACATTTGTGCTGATGCATTTAATCTGTCAGCAGAGGATACTGCTTAGCACACTGCTAATTGCTGCTGATTCAGCATCTGAGTTTGGTATGTGTAGCATGGGGGGGAAGCAAGCCCAACGTGTCTGAATTGTGACTTAAATGAGCTCTGCACAGATAAATCTGGCAGTCAAACGCTCACAAAAGTTTGTGTTTGGGTTTTGGGCATGAATGATTTAGAGAAGACAACTGTGTGTGTGTATGAGATTTGCAGGGCTCAGAGTGTTATGCTGTATTGTGGCCATGAAGGTGTTGTGAGAATCAGGGATAAACTGTGCCCTTAGGACACCACTAGTTCCCTGCACATGGCCTGCCCATGGTGACAGTGTTCAGATCACCCTGTGGTAGGAAAACCTGCTCTGCTTACCACAGGTGTCTTCTTGGATGCTTCTAGGTGTGGGGTTACACAGAAGAATCTTCTAGTCTCACCACAGAGATGCTGGTGCTGGATCTCATGCTCCCAAACCTCTGTTCAGCATTTGGCACTGAAGGAGGATGAGCCTGGGCTTGTTTCCCCTCAAGGAATGGCAGATATCTCCTTGCTACTGATGCAGTTTGTCTCCCATGTTTTCATGAATGAGAGTGCCTGTGAAAAACGTTTTATTTACAGGCCACTAGTTTGGAAGCACTTGATGTTTTAATTAACTTTGGGGGGTTATGGTCAGAATGGTTCACACAGCTATTCCATAGCCTGATTGGAATCTCTCTGGATTCAGAACGCATCCACCCTAATGCCTTCGGAACACATGAGTGAGTTTGGATTACCAATGTGCACAGGATGAATGTTTCTATTACCCCATCATCATTATCATCACCATTTTACTCCTTGCTAGCAGAGTTGACAGTGAGGCTGTAATTAGTATTGATTGTGCAAGGTGGCAGGAGTAATGGGGAAGGTGTTACAAGAGAGGGGCAGGCTGTGATTCCCTCACACTAGTACTGCTGGCAGCCTGTGGGTGCAGTACTATTTAGAGAAGGGGGAAATGCTGCTAGAAAGCAATCTTCCCTGGGAACACTGTTTTCTAGCACTCTGGGCTTAGGAGGTCACAGTTCAGCTCCGGCAGTATGTGAGTCTCTGGGCTGCCACCCATGCCATGGGCTTAGGAGTATTTCTCTGCTGATTTCTGTTCCATAAAGAAAAATACTGCAGGTAGGAAAAAACTTCAGTAACTACCACAAGTATGTAAGGTTTCTTATCTCACCTTAGTGAATGCCTCTCTCAGACTGCTTTTCTTGGGTAGGAGATCCACACCATTTCCATGCTGTGCCTGCTCATATCACCCTGTGACATATCTTGTAGTTTTTTTCCTGTAACCTTTGTATTCCGCTGTTTCACGATGCATTTGGTGGATTCACTCCTGTTGATTTAGAGAAGTAACAATTTCAAAATATTTTCTTTTCCTGTAGCGCACTGCAGCAAGCTGGCCCCCCAGGTCTGCAGTCTGTGCTTAACTGCTTGCAGCTGACACCAGGCTCTTGAAAATACTGCTTTGGCACAGAAAAAGAGATGTTTGCCACATGGAAAAACCTGTAGAGAGAGTACAGTGCTCTGAAGCTCTGTCTCTGGGGCCTCAGCCTCAGTGAGTCATTCAGGAATGCCAGTCAGGGTGTGGGGGAATCCCTCTGGCTTCATGCAAAAGCAAAGAGGAAGCAGAGCTGTGGGTAGGAGATACCCAGCCAGTAAAGCTCGTGAAGGTCCTTGCGGTAATGCTGGGGGGAAATCTGCCTTCACTGCCTTGTCATCGCTCTGCAGGAGCTGCAGCATGGAATTGGTGCTGGTACAAACTGGAGCAAAGCGTGGTCGAGTGTGTGTCGGCTGCCTCTGTGAGCCACAAACCTGCTCAGTTGAGAATAGCTGAGATGAATGGCATGTCTGAACACAGCACATAAATAATTGTATGGGTAGCTTAGTGCTCCCATGCCAGTGTGTATAAATATTCATATTATTCCATGAATCTGTCATTATGTGCAAGTGCTTCATCTTTCCAACTTTACTCCTGCCAAAAGTCCTCACTCATGGAAACACTCTCACTGGAGGCAATCAGATGATTGATGTGAGTAAAGGGCTGGGGGAGCTCTTCTAACAGCCTGATTTACAGCAGTATTTCATTCCTAATTTCTGCACACTGGGAAACAAAACCCAAACACAAACTCAGCTGTTTTTGAGAGACTTTCTCACTGTAGGGTTCTTAACTTCATGAGGACTGAATGAAACTACAGAGCTTTTCCCCAGCTGCTAATCGTCTGTGTCTGCTCATTATTATCAGCAACGTTAGTGAAGTAATTTCAGGGGCTGAATCCTGTCTCCTGAGCTGCTGCTTTCCACAGTCTCAGCCAGGCTTCTGGCATGGATCATAGCCCACAGGAGTGGCTCCCTTGTTATGGGTTGTTGCAGTTAGTGCAGGGTGAAATAGCTGGGAAGTGATGGAAGAGCGAAGTGTGCTCCGAACTCTGATACCTCTGGAGCATATATTCAAAAATACTAAAGCTTCCCTTACTGAGGTTTTAGTGTGGCTGTATCTCCTGTACTAAATTCCTAATGCTCTCTGCATTAAACTGGATGGTGTTACCCACCATGGTAGGTTCAGAGAGCCTTGATACTTACAGCAAGCTATCTGGGGGAAAATGAACAGCAGAAAAGGGGCATCAACTCAACAAAATTATCATTTCCATAATAAATCTTCATATGAAAGATGAATATTACTTAATTTAATTTTGCCCTTTTGGAGTGCTGATTCCTGCTTTAATCAACCAGCCATGGATGGTAACTAGTAAGGTTGATTTAAGTTGTTTTTAACAAGAGGAGAAGTGTTAACTATGACAAGCCCAAGTTTCCCTGAGAAATGCCAGTTAGATTCCCACCATACAAAAACTGAATGATACCAACTGGTAGTTTCCACACGATTCTTCTCCCTCCCCAAGACTTTTTTTTCAGCAGTTATTAGCAGTGCTGAAACAGAACAAGTTGTGTCAGCCCTTGCTTGAGATGCAAGAGCTCTCAGACTCTTAGGAGGCTGTGGAAGAAAGAAACTGCCTGTGTGAAAGATGTTTGGAGGGAGATGAACCTCCTGTTTGTGCTTCTAGAGAAAAGCTGAGACCTTTATTTCCAGAGCTGTGGGGGAAGAGTCCTGGGGCACTGGTCATCTGTCCCATGGGTTGTGGTGGAACTGTTTTGCCCCTGCTCTGTGACAAGGCAGTTGTATTTTTGGCTTTCTGGGCATGCTTCAGAAATGTTGGTTGATTTTTGTAACCCTTTTCTGGATGTGTTCAGCTAAGTCCTGCCTTGTCTTTCTGGGATGTGGAGGAGAAACTACTCAATGCAATCAGTCTTTTGTCTTCCCTTTGTAGGGCCTGAACCCAGTCAAAGAAAAAGTTTGAGGGAGCACCTTGTGATTGGGAATATCAGATGAGGCTACATGGTGACCCCTCTAGGATCCACAGGCAACACATGAGCTGGCCAGGGCACCAGGCTGGCAGCCCTTCTTGGAGAACGTGTACCAGGAGTAGGAGAGGGCAGAGAAGGAAGCAAATGCAGCCTAGAGGAGGCACAACCAAGCTTACAGGGCAGGTGGGAGAACCAGCTCCTGGTGTCCTCTCTTTACACCCAGCATGATAAGGCAGGGAATCCAGAGGGAGAGCACAAGTAAACTTAACAAAACCAAAAATAATCTCACGTTTATATATCCAGCAAATTGTAATAGCTGTAATCCTTAAACATGTATTTAATTGAATGGCATGTAAGATTTCATCTTTATTGTTTACTGGGCAAGCAGGACAGACAGTGCTTATGCTGCAGCTTTGTTTCAGTGCATTTTTTTTTTTATTTTGGAAAACAACCAAATGTACTGGACTGCAAGATGGACTATTTGCTTGCAAAATGTCTTTTTGCTATCAAAACTGATTCCAATCGTGAACACAGTCGCCCACCACTATTGACAAGCTTGTTTTCATTTCCATATTCTTCTACATATTCTCTTCTTCAAGAACTTTGAAACAGCAGAGGTGGATGGTGCCTACAGCTTCTGCTCAGTTCAGAACTGAAGAGAAAGGCTTTGCATTTTCCAGCAAGTGGCTTCTCTTGGTGTGGCTGACAGACACAGAGGCTCTGGGTGATGCTGTCCCCCAGATCCATCCATGCCTAGTGAAGGGACAAGGACCAGACTTTTTGCTCTCTTGTCTTATTGCCTCCTGCTGGCATCAGTGCTTGAGATGGCATCTGTCTGCCATCCTGGGTGTGGCATTTTGGACAGAACCTTGTCCTGCCACATTCCAAATTACAGCATCGGAGCATGAGCGGGTGTTGTTGCCTATCAGCTGAGGTGCAGCAGCTGACTGTCTGTGTGCTCCTAACTGGCTGAAAATACCCTCTCTGCTGAGTTTGTGTAAACCTTGAGTTGCAAAGAGAGACACTGCAATAAGTACAGGCTGATACTAGAGAGAGAGAAGGGATCAGTGCTTTCCCATATGGCTTTCATGGTCACATGCCTCATCTGTACTGTTTCTACGCCTTCTCATGCTTAAATCCTGGTGTTGAGTGTAGAAGAGCGTGGATCAAAATGAACACAAACGCTGGTGCCAATTAAAACTCCCATTGGAGAAAAAGTGTTGGCAGTTTTCCCAAAAGTATCCTTTTCTCTGTTTTCATGGTTGTATAGGGCTGCTAATTTCCCCATGATGAGTCACTGGAAGCATTTATAGAGGTGTAAGAGGGATTTCATGCTCTAAATATAGTCTCAAGTCAGCCCACATGGAGCAACCACAGGAGCTGGCTGCTGAACTAGTAAATACAACTCAGTGCTGGTCCCAGCTCCTCCTGACTGATGGGGTTTTGCAGGAAAGGAACAGTGAGTTACAGAGCAGGAAAAGAATCAGCATGTGTAGGCTGGGGCCACAGGCCTGAGATCACAACATGGTGAGATAAATCACAAGATGCAGATGAATGTGGGTGACGATGGGAGCCCTTTTTTGATAGCCTGTTCTCAGCTCCTCTTTCAAGCAGTAGTCAGGTTGCAGCTGTCCCCATCTTTCCTGGCACTAGCTATTGCCTTCTGTAGTTTAGTTTAAAGGAAGGAATATGGTGGTTTCTCACCAGTTAAGTCAATACTTGCTTGGATCTCAGCTTTGGCAATCCAAATCTTTTCCTAATTGTTTTATTTGCAATGATTCCAAAGCTGGGTGGGTAAAGATCTCTTAAGTCTTTCTGTGTTTGAATAAACCTAGAGGAAAGTTTTGAAGGTTGATGTACTCCTGGTTTTAGGTCACTTAAAGGAAAATCCATCGGAAAGAATCAGACATAAACCTCTGCCTTCCAGTGGTAAGAATTACCTGAGACTTATTTCTGCTCTAGTTGTTAATTACTAAAAATTTAATGTGAAATTAGATGCTACAAGAAATGTTGATTCCTTGCTATACATTTTGAAAACGTGATGTATGTGAAACTGTCAGTAAACCATGAAAGGAAATCATCTGCTTATTTGACATTTGACCTACATTTTACCTAGTGGGAGGAATCCTCTACAGGTCATAAACTATAACCTAAATTAATGATAAAGCCATAGTAATGACCTGTGTGTACAGGTGTTGTGGTTTAATCCCAGCTGGCATCTTTGGGTCAGTTGGGGTCAGCTGTCCTGGCTGTGTTCCCCCAACCCCATGTGCACCCCCAGCCTCTTGCTGGTGGGGTGAGGAGCCAAAAAGACCTTGTCTCTGTGTAAGTGCTTCTCAGGAACAGTACTCAACACAAATCCCAAACACAGCCCCAGACCAGTTACTATGAAGATAATGGACTCTACCCCAGCCTAAACCAGCACAACAGGACTACAGATGATCTGAAAATTTTTATTGTATTAGCTCTAATGGACTTTTCAAAGTTACCTTGAACATAGGGTAGGAAAAAGATTGCCTGCATGCTTTATACTATCTGAAATCTATATGATGACTTTAGAATTCATTTAGGCAGAACTGGCTGTAAAAGGAGCTAGAAATATTTCAGAGTTTAGACAGACCCTAAAAGTCAATTTATAGGAAGGCTTCTCAAAGCAGAAATTATCTACTTGGGAGCAACCCCAATAAATGCACAAAACTACTTTGCCAATACGAAAAATGAAACTGTATATTAAACGAGTACTTTACTCTTCATTAATTCTGCTGTACTTTCATCCCTTCCCTGTGACTGTTCCTCCCAGGCCAGGGCTGGGCAGAGGCAGCTCCTCTCCCTACACCTGCATAACTGAGCTCACTCTCCCACTGGGGTGGGTGTCGCTGTGATCACGTTAGTGTGTGAGCCAGAACAGACAATTACAGAGGTATTTGCACACATCATCTCCCTCCACAGCATTTTTGCTATGCAGACACTGGAGGGAGGGTGTCTTGAGCTACTTAGTGAAGTAAATGACGTGGGGGACAAAGCTAAACAACTCCTGCTTTTTCCTGTTCTCCTGGCCCCTGGTGGTGTTAGCTGTGAGGTGTGACAGCTTTGGGGGTACTTACTTTGGTTTTCTCAATCAGTTTGCTTATTTTGGGCTAATTAACCACATCCCTCTCGGTGTGTTTCCAAAGAGGTTATCTTCAGACTGCTCTTTGTTTGCCTACAAGGTCTCTGGGCTCCTGTGTCATGACAAGTGTGTGATGGGTGTCCTCATCTGTTCGGGGTGCAGGATGTGCTACCAGGGCACTTTCCTGCTGCCAAGTACATCTGCTGGCAGTAAGCCTGGAGGGTGGCTCTGCTGATAACATTGTGGTGTCCATCAAGCTAACATGAATTAGAAAGTTCATTTTGTAAGATTTTATCAATGCTCTTTGGCAAAGTGTTTGGCCAAGGCTAGCACATTTATTTTTTTTTCTGTGAGCAGATAAGACCCCTTTGATGCTGAAAGATCCTGAGCTGCCTGAGCTCTGGTAAGAACAACACTTGCTTGGTTTTCACTGACCCACTGGGATGTGGCTTTCTCCAGCCCCAAGGCCTGAGCCTGCTCCCTGTCTGCAAAGCAAATGAAATGAAGGATTCACTAATGTATTTATGTTCAAATGAAGTAAAGCAGCTCAAATGGGAGAGCCCAGCAAGCAGCAAATATAGGGGGCCAAGGGATGCTCCACCCCAATGGTGTATTGTGCTCACGCAGGTTAGTGCCAGGAGGAAAAACTTGGTATTGGACTTGTATCCTGGGAGGCTTTGAGCCTCTGGACTTGCAGCATCTCAGCTGGAATAATGTGTTTGAGCCTAATGCTGTGTTTTAATTACTACTTTGAGGGTAACACCTGTGTCTTGGCTGGACAAAAGGTAAAGGAAGGTAAAGCATTTTGTTTATTTTTCAGGCAGTCTAGTGCTGTCACAAAGACAATGATGGAAACATGGGCTGGGATGCAGGGGTAAGTCACTGGGGTATCTGTTCCAGCAGTGAGGGCAGCCAATGTCAGCTGAAACTAATGTCAAAACTCAAAGTGGGGATGCTGCAGAGTCCTTTTTCCACTGCCTGAGCTGCTCATTCCTGCCCTGTAACCCTTGGTCTCCCCTGGCACTGGCAGGGGTGTTATGAGGCTATGCAGGGGGCAGGACTTGGTTAGAAGTCTACATCAACCTGCAATAAAAAACCAATTTTGATCTAAACCAGTCCTCCAGTGTTGCTTTTCCGAGTGCAGGAGGGAAGGGCAAGAGCAGAGAGGAACCAGCTCTTTGCTTTAAGTGATGCTTTCTGTCAGCTTAAGGCACTCATGAAATTACAGTGTAGGCAAACACGTGTGGCTGTGTGTGGGAGCTGCCCTGCCTGCCGCCAGCACAGGACACGGAACAAGGAAATTTGCAAGAAATGTCGTCTTTGAGAAGATTAATGAGGCCTGTGGCAGCCTTGGTGGGTGTGCCTCTCGTGCTCCAGTGCGTGCAAGGGCGGAAAATGCAACCTTTGATCCAGCACTAATGGATTCACTGGCTGTGTGTGAAATGTCCAAGCGCCCCACTCGCTCGTGCCGTGGGCACACGGCAGCACGTGGCTGCTGGAGGGCTCGAGGGCTGACCCTGCCTGTAACTGCAGAGGGGGACCAGGGAGAGCTGTGGTGACACTTGGTGTTTGTGGCTGGAAACACAAGAAAAAAAAAAAAGAGGAAATGCATCTCTCTAATTACATATGTTTATTGTCTACAAAAATGAACACAGTTTTTAATGTCACACTTGCATGTTAAACTGGCTACTTGTATTTCTACGGGTTGTGGTTTTATTTTAAGGGCAATTTAGAGCAAGAGAAAGGAAGGGTTAAATCCCTTGACTTCAAGAAAACTGACAGGGAACATGCTTTTGTTTTAGCACATCCTGACAGCTGTTTAGTTGGGTTTTCTACGTATGGTTTGGGAAGTATGATGGGAGCCCAGATCATAAATGCATAGGTCACAGAGTTACCATCCTTCCACGAGAGGACTCTCTTCCCACCCTCAGAGTGCTTTGCTATGTTCCACAAATGCTGTGTTAGGCACCAGTTTGCTCTAAGTATGGAATAACTTGTTACTTTCTGGGAAATCAAGGAGCTGTTCTGCTGCTGTGAAAGCACGTGGCCTGGCTGTGTGCAGTAGCAGGGGGCAGCACTCAGGAGCATGGAAGATCCATGCAAGTCCTTCCAAACAGATTCTTCCCTTTTATCATCCTGGTCTTGTGTGCTGTGGCTCCAGAAGGCCCATGCACATTGCCCCAGTCCACCCATGCAGCATCACTGCATCCAGCAAAAGTGGGGACTGAGTTTCCTGGGAGTGCCAAGCTAGTATATCCAGCTACTAAAAAGTGTTGGCATCTGGCAGACCAGGTCTGGGACCCCAAGTTGACTTGGGTGCCATCCAGGCACCTACCTGCTTTCGAGTATCAGAGCAATATTTCACTAAGTAGATAGCTCTTCAAATTGGATTGGTTGAGCAGTAGGTCCCTGGTTCTTGGAAGCTTCTTGGTGGAGGAGAGAAGTCCTGAGCTCCTGGCTTGGCTCTCTGTGGGGTCTATGGAAGTAGCTAGAACTTTTTGAATGGTGGCCCTTCCTTTTGGGTGCAGTGTGTCACAGGGCTGGGACCTGGCTCCCCTTGGTGGTACAACAGCTGTGCACAAATGGTCTGTCATCAATGGCAGCAGCATCTCTGGGGTTTGGTGGGCAGTGGGAAAGGATGGACCCCTCCCCGGGGTGAGGGACTGCAACCCTCACCTGCCACCTACGGACAATGGCCTCAGCAAGGCAGGGCCTGGATAAGGAGCATGAAATATGGGTGATAAACTGTCAGTTGTCATCATTCAATGCAGAGTTAAAAATGTGGAGAGGCTGCTCCGTCGTCTTTCCTGCCAGAAGAAAAGTTTCACTGTCTTTCTTTAATTCACCATATTTAGTGGTGAATTAAAAATGGAAATGGAAAGAATTTGCTGAGGCTCTCAAGAAGACGAATGATTGTGTCATGTGTTACCTCTCCTCTTTCAGCCATGCTCTTCCTGTTCTTTCTACTTGAGTGAGGTGTGTAAGGAAATCCCATGGCTGGAGAGGAGACCTCAGGTGTGTTGTCAGGGTGTGCTGACCCTGGGCAGGTGGCACAAATTTGGGCTTTCATATGTGCAACTGTGGGGTTGCTTCCTTTCTGTTTTTTAATCTGGGTAATTTTCCCAGCTCTCTGTTCTCGGTATGCAAAGATATTTTTGGAATTAAGCTCATGAAATGTTTTTTCCTTCGTGATTGATAGATAAATATCACAAGCTTCCGAGCAAATAAATTCCCCCCTCCTGCTTTCCCTGCTCAGCAGTCACCCAGAGGACTCATGCTGCTGCATTAATCTGTATGCAAGCAATCAGGTTCGTAATCTGTGCCAATAAAGGGATTTATGGTCTCACAGAGCACAGAGGCTACATTCAATCTTGCTGACAGCACTAGGGTATGCCCCATTTAGTTGTCGGAAGACAGCAGGGTGTTATTTCCTTGCTGACTTTAAAGTGATTTCTGTGACCTGAAGGACACGAGTGTGAGGAAGACTGAGGACTTTTAAAGCCCGTTTGTGCAGAATCTATTTTGGAGTGCAGAAAGAGTCTCTAACACCTGCATGAAACTAATAACAACAGTCTTTATTTCCACTAACCTAATCTTAAGTTATGATCTGATGCCTGCACTTGCTGTGCTCTGATGGGGGCCATAGGAATGCTGGTAGGATCTGAGGTTCCTTTAGGCCCTGCAGTGTTTGCTGCTGAGTTGATTCTCCAAGGAGCCCACACCCCATTTACATATGACAGATGGGCAAGAAGCTTCTCTACACGCCATGGCCAAAGATGTGGTCTCTGCTTTTTTGGCTACCCTGGAAATATAATTTTACCTGGAGTACAAGCTGGGGCAGAAACTATTCTATTTCTCTGTGCTTGCTAAGCAGGTATTTAGGCTGTTGCAATTTTGCCTATAGCTATTTCGGGTTCTTTATTAGATCTGGGGTGTGACTTTCAGCTCTATTAAAGCATTGACTTAAGCATTGATTGCTGTGATTGTTACACGAAGGCCAAGTTAGGCTGGCTTATTACTTGGAACAAACTGGAAAAGTCTCTCTATGCCCTCTGACAGATCCCAGGGTAAACTGTAGGATGAACACGATTGCTGAGATGTCCCAGGTCAGTGGAGTCAGGAGGACCACCTACCTAATGTGTGTGTCACTGGGGGCAACTTCCATCAGTAGTGGACATAGTATAGTGTGGAGTGATGTTGTGTCTTGCAAACATAAATTTAATCTAAATGACATTTAAGTGACATTTAAATGAAAACGGTTCAGTACTTTTAAGAGATTGAAGGTGTCAGAATGCTCTTGGAGTGACCAAACTGGCTAGAAAGGGGGGAAAGGCTGTGTCTAAGAAGCACAAGTCAAAGAAAAGACGGGAGATGGTGTTTTTTCAAAGCTATTTTCCTGTCAGCAGCTGGAGTGTGGGAGTCCAGCCTCATGGGAGATTCCTGTAGAGATCTGTTGTTCCATGTGAGTTCACCTGTAACCACTTTATCCGACTCATAAATCCTAACACCCCCTCACACTCCATTATGAAGTACCTGCTCCACAGATTCCTTGGTGTGACAACATGACCAAACTGAGCAACAAGAATAAAAATCTCTACAACTTCCTTGACGTCATCCTTCCGTGCTGCGTCCATGCAGGACGTGGCTCTTGTGAGCTTTGCCACCTGCTTCAGCACACAGTCACTCCTTTCTCAGTTTGACCTTTTCATTAAAACTACCAGGAAGCCCCAAGTTTCTGGCTGGGATTGAGCCCTTCCATGTCTGTAAGCAGTTTAAGAAAAATGAAATGCAAAGGTTAGCAGGAGGCTTGCAGAGACTTTGCTAAACAGGTGGCCATGTCATGGTCTCTTATTAAATAAACAGAACAAGTCTGGAAATCATCCAAGAGACAAAGAGGTGTTGACATTCTCATTTTCATTGCTGCATTTAAAATTTTAACTGTTTCTTACCACTGTAAAATATGATTGTGAGCTTTTTGAGCATCAGTGACAGCACAGTGTTTTCAAGCAGGCTTTCTGTTTCAGCACCTCTCGGGGATGAGTGCTCCTCCAGACCTGTGCCTTCCATGTAGGAAACAGCAGAGGCAAGAGATTCCCATGCAGTATTAATTCAAGAATAGGAATGAAAGTCCCTCAAGACATCTGGCAAAGCCAAGGAACTCGAAGTATTTGAGAGGTATGAAAGGGGAACTTGCCAGTACGGGCAGTATATAAACCCAGAGCAGACAGAGTACCTGGGACAATGGCTTTATCATTGAGTGGGGTGAGGTGTCTATTGAAAATAAAATGCACGATTCCAGAGAAGCAGAGGCGTTGCTAATGGCCCAAAGCTAAGGCAATGATTAACACAGCATTAATTTTATTTGCATTTTACTCTATTCTTTTAAAGCCTTATGGGGAAGAAAAACTTATGGGGTCAGAAAGAGGCACAGTTTTCCAGTACCATGCCCAGGCAAATAGATGCATAAATCCCATTAGCAGTAATGGAAATCAGTTGTCTAACCCAAGTAATTGAAATTGTGTGCTGAATTTGCTTTCTTCCACAGTAGTGGCTCTGACTCCTGCCTCTTTGGTTTTTGTTGGTAAATAAAACAGGCTTTGTTTCTATCAGGACCATGCATAAAGAAAATGTCATCTTCCAGATCTGAAGGTAGTGCAAGAGCTGCAGAATCATCAGGACTTCTTGGCAAAGACTAGTTGCCAGATGAAAGTGGGGACAGAGGGATACTACCATAAGGGATCTGCTAGGCTGTGTCTGGACAGATATGTGTGGAGTATCAATTGGTGTCCAAGAGATTGTACTTGCATGGCTCATCTTTGTTCCCTGCTGAGGCAGGATTATATGATTCCCTGTGTTTTCTAAAAACAGCACCACTGTACTGTCCTGCTGGGATCAAGGATGTGAGCCTCCAGGCTAGGTGTAGAATTGCTCCAGGCCAGGAATTGCTACTTTTTAAAAATTTTAACTAGATTTAACAAGTCACATTCTTTTGGTAAAACTAGTTCTTCCTTGAGGGCTACTTGAATTTACTCTCAGCTTCCAGTGGGATTTTAGTGTGGGCAAGACAAGGAAAGGAGGACAGGAGTGAGTTATCATCAGAGCCTTTACTGGCCCCAGGTGTTTTCCCCTGGTAAAACTGTGTGCCTCTAAAGCTTGGATGTGCTCTTGACAGGTCAGGTCTTGCAATCTGCACAGTGCCTCCTCCTGAGGATATCAGAGACAGCTCTGCAGGCAGCCACTCTGCCTTGTCCTGCCTGTCGCCTTTGGGATGTGGACACGTTTGTGTGTGAGCAACAGCACTGACCTGGGCTCCAAAACCTCCTGGACAGATGAGCTCCTGTGCTGTGTAAAGACTCCTGGTTGGTTCTGGGTGCTTCTGGATGGCTCCACACAAAGCAGCTGTGGGGAGAATCCAGCACAGCATTTAAATGAGTAACAGAGGAGTCTCCCAGCAGGTGACAGGCTCTGAGGGCCATCGAGTCAGATGTTTTTGCTCAGTAGTTTGTATCTGCACGTCCTGGGGTACAAGGAGGAAGAAACCTTTTCAGGAAAGATGTGGTTAGCTGAAACATGAGAGTCGGTCAAATACGTGTTGTTGATGTTCCAGCATTGGGCAATTCTGATTTGCCCCAACTTCTGCTGGATAAACAAATCCTTAATGAGGTGGGGTTTTTTTGGAAAGCTGTGTTCCTCACACACAAGCGTGTCCACATCCCAAATGTGACAGGCAGGACAAGGCAGAGTGGCTTCCTGCAGTGTCATGCAGCTTTGGCAGTCGGGAGGCATGTTCAGTTCTGTCCATCAGCCCTTTTGCAAATGAGAAGCAGCAGTGTTGGTTAGGACAGGATTATTATTCCTGCTGTGTTAACACTCACACGAGTAGCAAATACATTCATAGTGGATTGAGAAATTACTGTGAAAGTTGCAATTCAGACGTTTGGGTATGGCCAGGAAATTGTTTATCAATTTTTTTTCTAGTTTATAAACCTGGAAATGAGATTCTATGGAAGTTCCTTCATTGGCAGCACAGCTGGGAGAGACTGATGAGTGTCCGTTGCTCTGCAGAAGGATTGGATCAGGTACCAAGTTATGTAGGCATGATATCTTCATTTTAGATCTAATAGGAAATTCATTTTTTGGCCTGGAGCTCACAGGCCTAATGAGCCTACTGCTACCTGCCAGCTGGTGGTATCTGTTTCTGTGTAAATCTCCTTTTCACTGGGAAATCAAGAGTGACTTGCCTGAATTCAACTCACAGTGTTAGTGGGTTTATGATTTTACAACTGCTTCTTGTGATTTATCAGTTAATGGTCTTTCAATTCACTTTGATCTACACTGATGTATCTATACTAATCTTAAACCATAATGTCATGCAACTCAAGGAGTCATAAAGTCGTTCACTTAAGTGAAGAAGATGGTGAACTAACATGATGATCTTTATCAGCCATAGCTGGCGGTTTTGCAACAGAGTTATCTGGATGGGACATTCAGTTGTGTTATCTTTTCATTCTTTTGTGTTTGTGTAACATATTAGTCTTCCTGTGATTTTGCTTGGGTTCATGCAAGATTATGGGTTCATGTCCATCTGCTTATTCTGGCCATCTATTTCTTTCCAGCCTTCTGGAACACCCATAGCATTCCAAGCTTTGTCAGAAGTCAACACTACAGGATGCTAGTGTGTGTCAGGGGAAGTGGAATAATAACTGTTGCCTGTAGGTATCTCTCTTCAGCCAAATTATTCTTCT
Organism: Manacus vitellinus; assembly: GCF_001715985.3. Classification (NCBI taxonomy): domain Eukaryota; kingdom Metazoa; phylum Chordata; class Aves; order Passeriformes; family Pipridae; genus Manacus; species Manacus vitellinus. The sequence goes on from NW_021939395.1 coordinate 5,712,280, forward strand.
GTGATACCCAGAAATGATCAGGTGCAATGAAATTCATTCTCATTCTACAGACCCTTGTGCAAGAGAGATCCTCTGAGGCTCATGGACTTCACAGCTGTCCCTTGATCTGGAGTATTAGTGATAAATGCCAATGTCAGCTTTCTCTAGGTAGTTTTTCTAAGCTTTTATTTTTCTGGCAACTCCAGCTTATCAACTTTATAAGTTTGCTTGTATTCCAAGTTTTGACATTTTTTCCCATTAAAACTCCCTAAAGGTAAATGTTATTTCTTCACAGCAGCCTGTAGCTGGGTTTGGGACATTTTTAGACTATCAGTTTCAGGGAAGACTCAGGTGATGGTTGAGGAGACAATTACTGCTGTTTGGTTTCCCACAAATTTACTTAGACTGAGATATTGGTGTAAGTTTGACTGCAATGAGAGTCACCTCTGTGGCATTAAGAATCCAGAAGGAGGCACCAGGGGTGGACTGCCTCCCTTCTGTAGGCCCCTGGTAAATAGCTGCCTTGACCATGTTGGTCAAGCCCTTCAGAAACCCCAGGGTAGCCCTGTGTGTGCAGCTGTAAACATCACAAGGCACAATAACTGAGTCTGTCTAAGAAGTAAATGTGTTGCAGCTTGGCTCACCCCAAGTAGTCAAGACCTTCTGTGCCCTTAGCACTTGTGTTGTTTTGATATAACTGCATTGAGGGTGGAAAAACGTGCAGCAGTGGGGAATGGCTGAACCCAAAGGACTCTCTGTACCTTACTAAAAATAGTGTCATTTAAAAAAAAAACAACCAACGACAGTTTTTTTGCTGTTCTGTTAGGGGAATGATAGGACAACTTGGCCAAACATATTTAAAATGTGAGCTTTGAGGGATAGAAGAGATGATGTTTCCAGTTGCAGTTGATCCAGTGTCAAAATGAATGCGTGGCATAAGTAATCACAGAATCTCATAGATTGGTTCAGGCTGGAAGGGACCTTAAAGATCATCTAGTTCTACCCCTGTTGCCATGGACAGGGACACCTTCCACCAGACCGATCACATCCATCAAATCCATATTTCTCCAATTTAGAAACAAGGATGTTGTGCAGGACATGTCAAACACTTTGCACAAGTCCAAGTAGAAGATGTCAGTCGCTCTTCCCATAAGCCCTTGGTCAGTTCCTTATCCATCCCCAGGCAGAGCTCCATGCACCCCAGTTGGTCATTGACACAGAGAGCAACATCCCCTCCTCCTCTCCCCTGCCTGTCCTTCCTAAAGAGCCTGTATCCCTATTCCCCATGTGTTTGCACAAGGTGAGACACCTCTGCATCCCATGTGTGTGTTCAGCCTTCAAAGAGATTAACACTGATTGTTGGCTGTCTTATAATAGCACCCTGCCAGTGCTGCAAGAGGTGTGTGAAATGTGGCAGCAGTGCTCAGAAATGCACAGGACCATGGACAAAAAGCTGTAAGACCCTAATTGGCAATATTCCCAGTGAAGGTACCGAGAGGATGTTTGCTCCAGTCTCCCAAGCAGACCTGCAGTTATCTTCACTGGGTGTTTTCAGCCGAATCACAGTGTGTCCTCCAGAAAAGCAGATGTTCTTCACAAAATCCAGTCTGATAGAACTGGAATGGTTGTAAGAAGCTGAAGGCAATGGAGCAAAAAAGACGATCCCTTTGGACAGACAGATTAGGATGGGTATTTTGTTGCAGGGAGGGAGGCAGTGTGGAAACACTGATCAACTGAGATTAAAAATAAAGCCAGGAACCAGTTCTCAGCTAAATGAATGCAGAGGACAATGGCCTGTGCCATTACTTATCTTTAGGAGGGACAGAATTGGAGAATGACGATGATTTATAAATATGGAGGGGGGGAGATTGTTTTGGTATTAAAAGTTAACAAATTAAGCATCAAAATACAGAGCTAAGATGAAATTTAATTATTCTTTTCAGTACTTAGAGCATATTGGAGAGGCTTGTCTTCATTTCTATGTTCATTTAATAATTTGCATAGCATAACACAAACTAGAGATATTTATGGAACCCTCAGATATAGTAAATTATAAGGCAGTACCAATTTTTCTTGATTAAATCGATATGAAGTCTAGGTACACAAGATAAAACCCTGCTTCTGGCACTGTTGTATAATGTTCTGATTTGAACTGAAACATCTTAGTTGGCTGAAAAACAGCCCTGAATATTTCACAGGTCTTTAAAGGGGTGTTGTGCTCGCATCCCATTTCCCCATGTGGCTTTCTATTTTAAACCAGGCTGAATTTTGGTGCAGGGTTCTAAATACATGTAGTATCTAGAACATTGTCTCTCTGTGTTCTTATTCATTAGAAGGAAGTTAATTGCATTGCTAGTTGCTTCATTTCATCTTTCTTAAAGCATAAACAGAGTCCATTATGGTTCATGCCCCAGAGTAAATCAGGATTTTTATGAATGTGAACAAGATATCTTCTCAGTCACTTAAGAATGAAGGTTAGCATCTCTCAAACCCATTGAAGAGTATGGGTATGTTTTCAAAGCTCAAAATACAGAAACTACTATTAAAATATCCTCTCTGTCATTTTTAATGTCATTTTTGCCCCCTTCCTCAACTCTAAAAAGAGGCAGAAAATAAAACAACATAGTAATAGCTCTTTCAGAGTGAGCCCTTGTTCCTAATGCAGGCATGATTTAATGCTTATTGTTTCTTCGCCAACTTAATTCTTCTAACTTCTGGCATGTCCACAGTGTAAAGTCAGCCCAGATTTCAAATGCTTTTTCATTTCCAAAAGGGTATGTGATTTATATGTTCTGCAATGACTAGCAGAGCTGCCCTCAGGTAGGGGGAGAGATAAAATAAGGGTACACTCTCAGCAAACAGCTCTTGCTCTAAGATGAGGTTACTTGTCCAAGTCAGGAGTTGGGGAGACCTGAAGAGTTTGGTGTTCTAAGTATAGGGAGAAATTTTGGCATCTTACTGAAATGACTGTGAGAAGTATTAAGCTGTGTGCAGGATTTCTGTTGTGTCGTCTAAGCAGTGTCCTAGGTAGCGGCACATATGAATTATTTTGACTTCACTTCTCCCCAGTCCTGCCTACACACTTAATTTGGTGCATTGCAAGTAGGTGCTAATGGCACCATGTGAGAAGCCTTTGCAGGAATGGCTTCTGAACACTGCAGCTAAACAAAATGCCTCAAAATTAATATTATTATTTTTCTGTAGAGGAGAGTCACTGCAGCAAGCAGGTTTTTACAGATAACCTCCAGCTCCCTGCAGGCACAGAGCCACTTTCGTGGGGGTTCTCATCTGAAGGTATTAAGTTCTGTTTGAGATTTGCTTTCTGCATGGAGTAAATCCCTCATTTTAGTCAAATGCAAGGTTTTGGGAAAAAATCGAAGTGTTTTTTAGTTAACATTAAGGATAAACTTTTCAGGAGTACCTAGAGAAAAATGCTGTGGATCTGATTTACGAAGACATTTTAGCTGGTTAAATTATGGAGGGAGGGTTACTGGGAGTTGTAGAAATGGAAGGGCACCTCATTCTTCTTGCAGTCACACTTGCTAGGATTTTTGACTTTTCCTGTCGTTCTCACTAAGCACCACTCTGAACCTTGAGGGAATTAAATAGTTTTTTGCATAAGCAGCCTAAAGCTGCACAGGCATGGTTGCAAATTTAGCCAGATAGGCGGCTTCCCCTGAGAACAGCCTCCTACAGCTTGTCTTGGCAGTAGTATTTGCTGAGGGATGTCTCGGTGGATGAAGTTCACAGGCATAGCCCTATACTTTGTGTAGCTTGGATGTTGCTCAGACAGTTTGCTCCTCATTGTTTGTTTCCTTGGAACTGTGTTGGGTTTGGTTTTTCACTCTGTGGGCAACTCTGTTTGCTGTTCACTGCATAAAGACATCCTAGCAAAGCCAAGTGCAATAGTTCCTACAGTTGTTTCTCATTTGAGTATTACTTTCAATGCCCTTAAAAGCACTGGTGTTCCAAGCAGATACTTCATATAGGTGTTCTGTACCATCTGGTGGGAGCTACTTTCACCCACTAGAAAGTACTTAATAATTAAAAGTGCTGATCTCTAGAATGCTGCTTACTAAGCAAGTGAGCAGGAGTGGAGAGCTGCTTCAGATAGCGAGGTATATCCATGCCATCTACAGGTAGAAGAATGAAGCTGGGAATGTGCAACTTTGACATCTCCCATGCTGTCTGGGTTTGATCTCTTGCATCCTGCTACAGGTGGCAATCAACTCTGCCACGAGCTGCAGTGACCAGCAGGAAGGGGCAAGGGCAGCACCCTGGCTATGGACCCCCCTTGCTCCCTCTCTGGCAGGGTTGGTGTAGGCAGCAGGGAAACAGCAATTTCGTGGTGTGTGGCTGGGACTGTGTGAGAGCAGCTCTGAGGTTTGTGTTCCTCTGTCAGCTTGGCAGGAGACATGAGAGGTGCCCAGTTGTGGGTGCCATGGTGTTCCTCCATGGTACAGAAGAGCCTGAAGAAAGTCATCCAAAAACAGGCTGCTGAAACAGGGTTCCAATAAAATCACCATGATCAAGGGGAGAAGGTGAAAGTGTTTTATGGGAAGGGAATGAGTGGAGGAAGTCAGTGGAGCCCAACAATTTGTCAGGGAAGAGAGAACTTTTTAATTGACTGTCAAACCATAACCTTGGAAACCTAAGGAGAAGAGGCATCAGCATGTCTGTCAGCACAGATAGGCATCAATCTTCCCTGGCGAGACAGCAACATGATTACTTCTGGGATAATGTCAACAACCTGGAAGTGCAGTAAGCTGATTTGGCCTGTTACAAAGGAAGGGAGGAGGTGGGATGCACCTCCTCCCCACGTTTATTCAAAGCTCTTTCATTTAAATAGATTGTTTACAGCTACATTTTTTAATTAGGAGAAATTAAAACCTATATCTTTATTTTGAAAGATTCACTTTATTATGGCCTGTTCCAAAATAAGGTCAAACTGAGGACAAATATCATCTTAACAATTTTCTTTCCATATTTCCTAATGTTTTTGTGGTTTCCTTCATCTTAGCCGAAGATGTCCTAGCAAAACATATGTAGTGGTTGATAGGAAATACTACAAATACCTTTAATTTTAGCAGAAAAAAAAACCACCTTAAATTGTCAGGAATATTTTACTTAAAAACAATTTATTATCTGGAAAAGATTTGGAACCAGTCAGCAGTCTTGCACATCCCATGATGGGAGCTCATCTCCTGACCAACATCCAGCATTATTGATGGAGTACCTGAGGCAGTTGTCTGTCCCACTTTGCATGGAGTTGATGTGTCACAGAAACCCTCCTATAACCTTGATAAGGAGCAACTTCACTGTCTTGTTCCAGGTAGTTTTGTCTGCCCTAAGACATGAGAAAAAACACTACTCCCACTCTGCTTTCCAGCTCAGTGGAGTCATGGGCTTCATCCAGGACTTCTTGCCTGTGGAAGTACGTGTCCAGAACAAGGTGTTGCTTCTTGGAGGGACCATTAAACATCCTTCTCTACCTACTTCTCTGGTCACCTGCATCTCTTCTGGCAGCTCTGTAAGACCAGAGTGGCCCCTGTCTGCTGTGCTCTGAGAGGCACATATTCAGAACATTATCACTTCGTCCACATGTTCTTCATGCTGTGCTTCCAGCTCAGAACTCAAACACCCTGCTGGGCAGTAAAGGCAGATCAGGAGAAGTCTTAAGCAAGGGGGAGTGTAGAGGCACTCGACCTGCCTTGGTCTATGGCAGAGATTATGAGTAGCGTTGTGCACAGAGCCGGTTGCTCTTTTTGCTGATGGATGGCTGAACTGTCCGGTGTTACAAACACTGATATTTTTTCTGTTCTTGATGAAATGGAAACCACAAAAAATTAACTTTGCATCAAATTAGGTGCTCTTAATAACAAGTAGTTTTGGTTGATCCATGGCTGTTGGATTTAGCTTTGTTTTTTTTCACCCTACTTGTTATGCTCCAGATAAACTACAGCAGTTCTTTTTAAAAGGGAAAATGTACTGAGCTTTTGAAAAACTTTGGATTATAGATGTAATGTACAGTGACTATGTGACATGATGAGATTTCTACTGTAGTCATTCTGCCTAGAAAAAAAGAAGACTGTTTTCTGGTACTGAAATGCATCTACTGATGAACATGGTCTCTGCTCTCTTCACTTTAGTTGTGCAAGGGCCATGGGAACGAGGTGTATGTTGTAAATGAGGTTATGTCAAGACACTGTGATTTATGACCATAATACCAGAGTCTTGTCTCTACGTCTTTGCACAACTTATCCTAATAACATCTACTGTTATCTGGGAGGAAAAAGTGAACCTTAGCTTACAGCACAATTTATATTAATTGCATATCCCTTTTACATACCTGGACCAAACTTTTGCTCATTGTTTTGCAGAAGTTTAGGGGAGGTAATCAACAATACCATGCCCTGTTGTACAGCACATTTCAAACAATTAGTATGACATTTTCTGAATTAAAAATAACTAGTAGCATAAATGATCAAAGTGGTTTGTCAAAAAGGAAACATCTGTGCTCATTGAAAAGCTTTGAAGGCACCAGCCCATTAACACCCATTAAATTGATGATATATGGGGCTGTGCTAGAGAGCAGGCTTTGTGGACAGCTTGGGGTATGTTAATTTTATCCCTGAGGTGCTGACAATTACTTAAAAAGCCCTTTGGTGTATCTTACCTTCTTTATCCCCACCTGTTCTGCTTTTGGAAGCACAGCACTTTGGCTGGAGGGTCCCATGTGCAAAGAGAGGGTGCAAGGGTATTAAGGGATGTGTGAGTACCCTGTATATGGGCTGACCCTGACACTCTGTCCTATGGGGTCCAACAGGCAACTTCTGATTATTCAAGCACATCTTCAGTTGCCTTCCCAGTTGCTGATGGAAAGAGGAGGTGAATGATTGGAGACAACAACCATTGGTGACAGAAGGATTTACAAGGAGACCTTAGGCAGATCTCTGGGGCTTGGCCCTGCATTGTTTGCTGTTCACCCACAGACAAAACATGGATTAACACAGGCTCAAAAGCTTATCCTCAGCCAGTATGTGTGTAGATGAATACACGTAAGGGGTGTATGAGGTGTATGGTATGATATGGCACCAGGAGAGTGATTTTGCAAATGATTCCAGGCTTGTAAAAGATTTGAGTGGTCCTTTTTTTCTATTTTTTTAGAGGACCCACAATGCCACATTTGCTATACAGATCTCAGCATGGACTGTTGTAGTGCCTGGAGTTGAGAGGACAGGAACCAGGACTGGACGAGGAGGATCGATGCTGCCGCTCCTGGGCATGCAGGGCTGGCTCACTGCAGCTCGTGGAGAAGTATGTTTAGAGTCTCCTACTGGCTTTGTTACATTAGCAAGTTTAGCATAGTTTCTCTTTCACAGTGTGGGGTTTTTTAGCACTTAATTGAAGGCTAATTGGAAATTGTATGTCGATTTTAAAGGGATGGAAAAAGTGACTCCTTTGACATTGCTGGGAATAAACATCCCATGAATTTCCACAAAGGTTGGTGTGGAGATCCCAAAAGGGGAGTGTCAGTGTCTAGTCTGTGAGTGGTCAATCTGCCAAGGCTAAAATCTGCTGAATTTAGGAGAAAACTGATCTCCTGAACTTGGGTGTATATTGCCCCATGGAAATGTTTTCCTAAAAAAAATTATCTACATATGAAATGAACACTTTTTTTTATCCTTTGTTCAATACACATAGCTGAATTTTCCCAATCTAGGAAGTGCTTGCCCTTGCAACAACCTCTGGACTGGGCTGCAACATTTCTGTAACCTTGTTTCATTGCAGGAGAAGTGGGTTGCAGGAGCCTGCAGGATTCATTTGTGAGAACATTTAGCTACAGAGGAGAGAGGTGAGCCCTGGTGTTCCAAACCCAAGGCTAGTCCCTTAACCCCGGATCAATCTTACCTTTAAATTGATTTATGTGTAGGATTTCACTTCTTTATCCTTGTGTATACCATAACTTATGCAGACACACTCTGCATTAACAGCATTCATATGTGCAGAATATAGGGGTCCTTACATTACATGTTTGAATGCACATTTTGACTAAAGAGGGAGCATTGCATGGATGCAAACAATTGTTTTCATGTCATATGAGAATGTCTGTTTCAGACTCACCTCCAATTTAAAGTGTAGATCCCTTTTTGTTATTCATGCTGTAGAGACACCATATTTAGCCCCTTCTGGAAAACTGGGCTTTTTAGCCTTTGGGACTGAAGTTAGTTGACTAGTTAGTCAAGTTGATTAGTTTGTCAAACTGGGAAGCCTGCTGATAGATTCAGAGGAGCAAGATAGGATGCTTTGGTTTAAAGGTAAAAGTTGAAGGTGCAGTCTGCTGCCAAAGCCCAGTTGTTTACTTCTGTCCACAGCAGTCAATTATACTGACTCAATTCCTCTTGATATACACCTCAGCTACTAACAAGTTCAGCCAACAAATGTCTGATGTAGAAAGAAGTAGAAAAACGGAGTTTTAGCCCAGAAACTCTAGGTATGTTGTGCCATTAAGACATTTTTATGCTCTCTGCTCAGCTCCACTGCATAAAAATTCCTACCAGCCCTTTTAAATTTAAGCAAATTAAGGGCACACACTGAACTACTTGTTATTAATATCTCAGCACTATTTTCTAATTCCCAATTCATACTTGAAATGGATTAAACTGCTAATCCTTGACAAGGCAGCAGAATTTGAAGCTAATTTATTGATGTGCTCTTTTAAGAAATTTTGGGTTTCTTGTCTATAAATTAAATTTAAACAGAGCCTTCAAGGTCCTCTCCAAGTTAGAGAGCAGAGCTCTGTGTGCTCACACACCACATGTCCTTGAGCTTGCTGTGCAGTGTGGCTGGGGAGGGGTTGCCTTGGTTTTAAAGGGATGTGTTTGTGCGTTGATAGCTGTTTCTTAAGGCTGCCTGTGCCAATGGCTTCTCCATCCCACCCCATTTGAACTGTCTTGGTTCACCTTGACTACCTCTCCAACTTCTTGTCTTCCACTAAGCTTTTGCTCCTGTCCCCAGCTCAGGCATTGCTCTGTGCTGTAGGTGGTGTTTAATGAGCTGTCCCAGATGTGGGATGTCAGTGCTGAGCCTGGAAAAGGCTCTGTTGTTCTGCAGGGAATTGTTTTCGAGTCCTTGCACATTTTTCATCACCTTGGAGCCTAATCTTGCGCTTAGTCCTGTATGTTTATGTTAGTAACATACTCCTTTACCGAAGAAAGTTGATTGTTTTCAGAATAATGCAATTATGTGGCTATTGTTGCTTTCCTTGGTTGTTGTTCTCTTGCCTGGGAAGGAGTAAACACCGTGGAAGCTTAGAATAAAGCTGCTGGTAGGAATCTGTGCTCTGTGCCCTGCTCAACACTGAGCAGAGCTGCCCTTTGCTTGCCCTTTGCCCAAGCCTTTTCCAACCACACAGCCACTTTTACAGCTCCAGGAAAGACAACAGGAATAGCCTGTGCATCCCTATCAGTCTCCTGAGCCATGCTGGCTGCTGGGCTAGGCTGTCACAGGAGGAGGCATCTCAGCTGTGCTTGAGTGGCCCAGTCATTTGAACTCTAGGAAAAGCAGGTAGCCAACAACATCCTCTTGACTGTGGCTGATGCTCCAGTGAACCCTGCATGGACACTGAGACATCAATATAGCTTCCTTTGGGTGGTTTGATTTCTTGTCCTACTAATAATTTTGAGGGGTTTGACATTTCTGTCTCTTGTAAGGTCAAAAACTTGGACTATTTAAAGCAATTTCATGCCAGCCCTGCCTCCCTTGTCCTGTCTGTTGTCCCAGACATTTTTGTTTTAGAAATGTAAAAAAAAGAAAAATGTTTTGTCGATTTTAAAAGCACCTCATAATTTGACAAATAAGTTGAAATGAAAGCTTCCATGAAGAATATTTTAAAAATGGCAATTATCACCTCAGACATTTCTGGGAGCAATTGACAGCAAGTTTTATCAAAATCTAAATCGCTTTGGAATTAAAACCGGCAAATTGCTAATGAACCCAAATGAAACTTTCTGACAAACTGACTGCAGTAACAGTGTTCTTGCCAGCTCTGAAAAAAGTCTTTTATTTAAGACAACCTGTGATTCCAGGCATCACAGTAGGAAGTAACTGTCTTGATGCAGATGTGTTTTTAAAACCAAGAGAGAAATGCAGGTGGAAAGGGACCAACACAGTACATCAGAAGAGGATGCAACCAATGCCACCTCACTCCAGCCAGTGCAGGGATGACCAAGGCAGTTTAATATATGCCTTAATATGGGTAGGACATAAGGCAGCTCTCCTCCTCAGTCTTTAAAGGTCCCATGTACCAAGTTTTTCCTTAGGTATTTGCAGTGAAGCACTGATTTTCACAAATGCTGGGCCAGAAGAGGCATCTGCAGCCACTGCACCTCCCTCCCCATGTCCCTTTGCCTCACAGGGCTCCTTCCCAGTCCCCGTGGTGGGAGCCACTCTAGTCTTGCTCTCCAGCACTGTTTGGCTGTGCTTCAAATGCTGCTACCTGGACTCATCCCTGAACTCATTACAGCAGGTATTTCCTCTATGTTTTTGCACAAATCGCAGTGTTTGTCCTGCTGGATCCTCTTTTCTGCATCAGAATTTATCAGCATGCTTTGGGAAAAAATGCACTCAGGCTTCTATATCCTTCTGGCTGTCCAAAGTTACCCATGGAATAAGGAGAATGTACACACATACCCGTGAGCAAATACCAGCTCGTGTTTGTCTCTTTATCACGCTTTCTGCAACACTGCTGTGAAGAACTTCTATGCCTGGCTGTCCTTAAAGGGTTCTCAGTTAGCTCAATAAAGTTTTGGAAATTCAGGAGAGAGTGAAACTTGTAATTCCCAAATGCTAGGGCTGGGTCGGTGGGGTTGATAACTGGTGAAAGTAATGCTTGCCCAGGGCTCTTTAGGTGGTGGATGGGAGTTCCTGACAGAGATTTTGAGACCAAACACATTCCCACCTGTATGGAACACAGAGTGAGCTCAGCTGGGTTTCCTGGAATGCTTTGTCCTCTCCCCAGGCAACAGCTTCTAAGTGGAAAAAGCAAATGGTGTCTCTGAGCCTGGGTATGGCAGGCGTGGGAGTGAGTATCAGGAGATGATTCCTAGCAGAATCCATAGTCTGGAAAGTTATATGCACACAAAATTGTCTCAATATAGTGTTTGCTTCATTGCTAATAAGGCTGCACGCCAGAGAGAGGACAAGACTAGATCTGCCTGGCATTTGAGGCTGGTTTTCACAGGAGGCAGGACTGGCTCCCATTTACACTGCTGAAAATTCTCTGACAAAAAGCCAGTGGCTAAGACATGTAATGTTAATTACAGATAATGTCGACTGAAATACCTGGAGGAGACAGGCAATAGCTGCAGTCTTTAGAATCCAAAGGGACTTGTCTGAGTGGCATTAATTTTTAACGCTTCAATCAGGATAAAATCCCTCTACAGAGTCTTAAGGGGAGTAGGAGTAGTCTGTTTAATTTTTTTAATATAACCTGAAGGAGAAAGCAATAATTTCAGCAATCTCTAGTGATGACAAAATCCTTAACTGGACAATGGGAAAAACAAACTCCTCAGTTCCACCGAAGACATTTAAAACTAAGCTGAAGCCAGACAGGGAACAGCATTTCCATTATCTTTATAAGCCATTCCATAAGATTTAAATCTCTCGCATGCTCTTTTTCTTTTTTTTTTTTTTCCTAGGTGAGATTTCGTGCTGCCCTGATACACACTTCCCTGCTAAAGCTGAAAGGCTTTTGCCCAGGGAAAGGCAGTTTTCTCCTCTCTCCTGCTGCTACGCTTTTGTACCTGGCTGTGGGGTGAGCCATGCAGGGAGCACCTGCATGGTGTGGAAGGGGAGCAGCAATGGGAGACTCTCTGCACCCCCAGCAGCTCTTCATCCCTCTCTGATAAAACCCTTCCTCGCCAGAACACAATAGTGTGTTAATAACCTTTCACAAGCCAGAGCTGTATTCTACAGGTGTGCGAGGCATATGGCTTCTCCTCTATTAGCAATGCAAATTTAATCAACTGGAATAATATTCAAAGGGTTGGCTCAGCATGAGCCAACAGCCAACAAGCGGTTGTCACTTTTCCCTGCTTTTGACAAACATGAGAAAGATCTTTGATTAAAACTTCAATTCTCCTTAAAACCAATATCCCTTTGAATGAAAGGAAGAGATGTCCTCTAGAAATTCTATTGTATTTCCACTGTCACTTCCCAAAAAACCTGCTTTTTACGTCCAGATTTCAGCAACATCAGAGAGAAAAATCTGTTACTTTCCAGTTGAAAAGCAATCCCTGTCACCAAGTGTGCTGTAATTCAGCAAAGTGACAAAGTTCAGGTCGATCTGCATATTTTCCCGTGTGGGACTTTTATTGCATTTCAGTTTAATTTCATATCACGATGCTGTTTGTTGTTCCATGGCTCTTGTTAACAGCTTCAATATGCTGGATGTCTTCTCCTCTGCCTGTCAAAGAGTGTCAGGTCACTGGGTTTATAGACTTCACTGCAGAGCAGAAGTCTGGAGTGTTTCGGTGCCCTGCTGGCTGCAGCAGCACTGCCTTGATAACCATGGTGGCATTCCTGGGAGGCAGCAGTGTAGTCATCTTTAATTCATGTTGTATCACAGGTGCCACAACTGAGTAGGAGACTCCCTTCACTGACCCCTTTCCAGCTTAGCACAGTCCTATGCTGCTGGAAGGGGATGTTCTTGTTCTTCTGGGTACTTTGGGGAGCTTTGCAGTGTTTCTGGGCCAACATGGGCCCTCCTGCCACACAGAGGACTGACTCTGACCACAGATTACTGATAGAGCTGATATTTTTCTTCTGGTTGACACACCAGGTTTGACCTGATGGCACTTCACTGGAGCTCACTGATGCTGGTGAAGACAAGGTCCGGTCCTTGTCTCCAAAACAGCTGTACCCACATCCTGTGGTAGGTAAAACTGCTTCTCTTTTCTTTTTGCCTATGCAAGGCATGTGGTGGTGCACCCCAGGGTGGCCTCCTCTTGTCATCTGTGCAGTCAAAGGAAACTGTAGCATCATCTAATTGTGGGAGGGCTACAAGACTTCACTTAAAATTTTGGATAACTTTTGTCACTTTATTTTTCATTCACTTAGAAAAGGTAAAATTACCACAGCAGATAATTGTGGTAGTAGTTTTCTCATGTTCTTGTTCATTAAATGCTGATCGACAAAGGTTTGCTAGCAACTCTACTATTTCAAATAATGGCATCATTTACAGGACTAGAAAAAACTTTTTATTGAAAGTCCCTTTATCTAAAAGGGTCCTGCATGACACATCCATTTGATCATGAAAAATATCAAAGTCCATCTATTATTGCAAGATGCAGAAGTAGATTCTGTGGTGAATGATAAAGCAGGGCTTGACTTACTCTGTAGCCTTTGTGCTACAGCAGTGAGAGGATTGTATCTATCTGCTGCCTTCCCAGGACCGTCTGGATGCAGTGGCTTGTAAGTCTGCAGCAGTGGCTGAGGTTTGTCTGTGAGATATGAACTTACCAGGCATGTGGAAACACTGTGAGGAGATGGGACAAACCTGGGTGCCGTGTTTCCATGAAGGAAATATGAATATGGCCAGCCTGAGGAAAATACAAAGGTAGAACACAAATGCTGGACTTAGCAACCAGAGTCTACCTCTGGCAGGATTGGAGCGATGGCAGGCAGGTCTCTGAGATACCTCCTCCCAGCATGCTGCTCCTGGGGCTGTTCTGTCCCTGCTGCTGCTGTCTGCATCCCTTCCTTGCTTGGGAAAAGGCACCTCACTGCCCTGAACCTTGTGGATGGGGTCCCCTCACCCTGCCTGAGGCTCTGTGATTTACGCAGGAGCTTGTCTGCAGGCTGCTTGCAGAGTTGTCTGTTGCTGATAAGTTAAGTGTTGTGGCCAGCGTGTTTCTGGCCCCTGCCAAGTATGTGCAGTGCTTCCTGAGACACAGTCTGCTCCTTGCTTGAGTGTTTGAGAGCTGCCCCTGAGCCCTCGAGTGCCATCACCCTGCCCCTTCACCCGTGTGTGCCCTCCAGCCTAATGCTGGTGGTTCATGGGAGGGCTACTGGGAATTGTCTGAGCGCTCCACGGGGCCAGAGGCTGGAGGCTTCTGTGGGCAGGCTGGCACCCGTGGCCTTGGGATGTGCTGTTGGCTCTACCACCTCCTTAGCAGGGCTGTGGTGATGGTCAGGTCATGTGGGAGGAGGTAGTGACACTGGAGGGCCAGGAGCAGACCTCCACCACCACAAGGAGAGTGGGACAGAAGGGTGAGCAATGGTCACAGCTCATGAGGGAGATGCAAGATGCCTCTGGAGCAGGGGAATGGAGGCAAACATCCACCCTCCCAGGGAAGCAAAGCCTTGGGGCTCCTGATACATCATCATACAGGACTGTGGGGAGCAGAGATGGAGTGGTGAGCACAAGCAGTGCTCTCACTGCACTCCACAGGGTGCAGGTCTTGCATGTGACTTTCACAGAGCTTTTATTTTTGTTTGCCTGGGGAAAAGTACACTTCAGCATCTCTTCTTGTTATGTCGTTTCTTCTTCTAGTAGCCAGACAGGGCAGCATGACTGCCTGAATGTCTGTTGTGATTCTGGGGTTGTGGCTTGGTTTGGGTTTCTTGGTTTTAATAGAACTTGTTCAGTGCTGAGAAGCAGTGAGCAAAGACTCTTTGGGCACTTTGAATCCCTTGATTGCTGATTTTTGTTTACTTCAACCTCTTGAAAAGCAAAGCACTTCTTATCTCTGCACGGGAGATGAAACCATCTCTTCAGCTGCAGCCTATTTAAAAAGGGTGTTTTTCTGATGCCTGTGTTTCCCCCTGAGAAAACATGAAACACAATGGAAGGAGTTTAAGCAAAAAGCCAAAGTCCTTGGACTGCAAAGGCATCAAAGCTGAGCTACTTTCCTTTGAAAATAGTCTTGGGTGGGTTGTGATTATTCCTAAGTATTTATAATGCCACCCATCAGACAGGTTTTATCCTAACTAATTTTGTCTTACATTTCTTGATGGTTTTATCTATTATTTTTTACTTTTGATGCACTTAGCTAAATAAGCTCAAATATGGTCCCAGGAGTAAATCCATCTCTGGGAGGTGGTGCAGCCTGGGACCAAGCTGTGCAGGCAGCCCTCCCCAGGAGCTCAGTCCTCCCCAGCCCAGCAGAGTGGCTTCTGCATTGGTTGTGTGTACCCAGACCTGGGTGTCCTATCAGTGCCACTACCCTGTGTGACCCTCTCTGTGCTCTAAATCCATTCCTAAAGAGCTCTTGCAATAAACTTTCCTCCTGAGCTTGAATGTCTACAAACACAAGTGATTCTGACTGTTCCCAACACGTTCCTGTTAGCCTCGATCAGGCCAGTAAGGTAGTTCAGTATTTTGCTTATTTGCATACAGTTGCTTCATTAGACTTTTTCTTTTGTTCAGATTGCTAGTTGTTATTTTTTTTTTCATTTACATTGCATTTTTGATCTTGTAAATTGGCTGTTGTCAGGACAGCTGCAAGCCAAGAGAAAATAATGGGCCCCAGAATAGAAGCAATGAGATCAGAAGTGAAAAAGGTCCCAGTAAGATAAAAAATGGAAAAAAAAAACATGAGGGGAAGATTTTGTCTCTCTAGCTCACACAAATCAGGAATTTATCCTGCAGGAAACCTTGCTATTATCAATGGGGTGAGTATGGTGAGTGTAAGTGTAACCTGACCTACAGAAGAACATGCTTCCAATTTCCTTGCTTGGAGTTCCTGGGCTCCCAGCAGCCTTTCTAAATGATGATGGTTCCCTCTGTCCATATGCTCCAGGGGTTGGAGGTCTCCAGAGCTACTCTCCATGACTGCATCACACACCTGAGTGGGTGAGTTACATCTCTGCCCATGCATGTTAGCTCTTTCTCATTCCTCTGTAAATGGCAGGGTGCTCTTGTGGGGTTCTGCAGCCCTTTGACAGCAATGAAATTCGAATTTGTCCCAAATCCCTCTCACCACCTCTTTTCAGGGAAAATAAACTACTGCTGGAGGTTGGGTTGGTTGCTTGGTTTTTGATTGTGTTTGATCTGTGAAATTCCCAAGGACTCTGCTTTTTAGCAGTGGGAGTGCAAAGCCAAGCAAAACCTACTGGGAAAGAGCAAGACTCATCTGGCAGCAAAGGGGATGGGCTGCACAGTGCATCAGTCTGAACTGCACTGCCCTGTTCCAGCAGCGTGGCTGCCCTGGGCAGGCTGCTGTGGACTGTCCCCTCTGCCTTGGGGTTGTCTTGCCCTGACACCCTGGTCTGGAGTGTCCCTTGCAATCCATCTCCCTTTTGTTGCTTCCATCATCAGCAACAAATAGTTCACATGTATTATCCCTGCAGAGCAATGGCTGTGGGTTGTGGAAGGGTGCTAGAGGGAGAGCTGAGACTGGGCTCAGCATAGGGAGGCAGAGAAGGAGCCATGCTGTGCTTGATGCTCTCCTGTTGCATCTTCCTGCAGGAAAAGCCATATTTGCCATGCTCTGTGCCTGTGTATGCCTCTCCACAGAACTGCCAGGTCTAAAATTAAAAGTGGTAGCCCCTAGTAAAGGGCAAGTCAAATCTACATGGGACTCCAAGATGAATATTTACTCTCTCTTGTGTTCTGGCACCTGGAAAAGGAGATGTTGTCTCGAGGCAACCACTTTGAGGAGGATTCTTCCATCTGGATTGGCTCCTTTATGCCCATGAAACTCAGTGGAGGAGAGAGATGATCCCAAGAGGTCCCTTCAAGAAAAGTCAGACTGGGCTGTGAGGTACCTATTGCTTGGCTCAGATATTCTGTGATAAAACAAAGGAACAGCACACCTCAGATAGCTGACTGTGGAGTTTGATTCAGTGAGGGAATTAGTGAAAATGGGATTGGAAAAGGGAGCTTTTAGGAAAGTTTAATCTACAGATGGAGATGCAGTGAGTTTTATAGCTTCAGATACAGAGAGCTTCTGACAGCTAAAACAATGAAGGATGCAAAAACAGTCACTGTAGGAAGTATCCATAACTTCATCAACCAGCCCTCTGTGCCAAAAAGAAGGGAAAACAGGCAAACTGAAAAGAGAAGTGTCACACTGTTACTGCTGGTGAGTGACACAGCTGCTAGATTTATTTAGAGCCTGGAACTAATAGCTGCACTGAATGATATACAGCAGATTTGGGTGATGTATGAATACAACCCAAGCTCGAAAATTTCACAAGACAGTTTTTCAAGGCAGGAATTGTTAAGAGGTGCCCTTTACACATCACCAGCTAAGTGGTGTGTGCTCGCTGTTCAGAGCTACTGTGCCAGTTGGACAGCTGCCAGGCTTGTAATGCTGCTCTAAAAGGGATCACTTGCCATGTGGAGGTTTTGTATTTTCTGTTATCCAAACAGACTCACTTGAATGTTAATTTGTTCCCGGCTGCCAAGGACCCAACTCTGCAAAAAGCTGAGCCCTGTGGCTGCTGGAGGGGTTGTTCCCATCCCTCCTCTGCCGGAGTGGGGCTGGAGGCACGTGTTGGGGACGCTGGCTTGCTGCAGTCAGGGATCTGCAATCTGTCATTGGGATGTAAAACATCCAGCCACAAAGGCATTTCCTTCTTTCAAAGTGCAATGCTGTGGCCTTGGGATAAAAAAAAAAAAAGAGAAAAGGACAGCAGCTTTTCTCTCTCATGGGAGGTGGCAACTGGAGAGGGCAGAATACTTGGATAAGAAAAGGCCTCTTGGGATTTGGAGCTGGGCTACTGTGATGTACCCTGGTCCTTGGTCGGAGCCTGACAGGGGACAACAGAGTGACATTGTGAGTGTGGGCATGTCAGGGTTGGGTGATTCAACCCTGGTGGGTTCAAAGCTAAAGCAACCAGGAGCCTTTCCTGGGCCATCAGCTCATTGCTCCCACAGTGTTTGGGCACCCAGATCCTTTAGAGGCAGGTTGGGGTTCCCTGTGGCTTGGAGGGGCCCTCAGACATTCTTGCCATCCCCCTTTTACCTTGTCCTTTTCAAGGTGGCAAAGTAGCAGCCAGTGGCCTTGGCCTGGGTTCCAAAAGGAATGTTTGCATCTCCTTTCTAGTTCTTTTCAGTGTTTGCAGTATCTTTTGATGGAAATACATAGATTTTTCCATGTTCATGTGGGCAGAAGAAAAGACAACCGGGGGATGTCCTGAGCTGCCTGGGGGCTGTAGATGAGATGGGAGTGAAATACTGATGGAGACTAAAGCAGATGGGAGAGGGCAGCAGTGTAGAGGGTGTGATGGGGGGCAGAGGGTCCCCTCTTGGTGGGATTAGTGCACAGACAGTGGGATGCAGCCTGTTTGGCATGTCCTGTTGCCAGCCTCAGGCTAGAGCTTTCATTTCTCTGGGCAAGAGCAGTGAGAGGACACCAGGCTGTGGCAGTGGTACCACGCTGATGTTTGGTGTGAGACACTGGATCCATGGGGATGCAAGGGAAAGGCTCTGACATGTTCACTCGTAGGTGTGTAAGCCATTGGAAAGTCAAAAGGCACAGGCAAATCCCATTATCGGGTGGCATGTGTTTAATAAGGGACTGGGATCTGCACTGAAGCTTCTCTGCTTTGACTATAAGGCACCCAAATAGGTTTACATTTAACTAAATCTTCCTCCTCCTGCTTAATTACTGTATCAACATTTTTGGATGCTTAAAGAAAAATGTAATTTTTTGTTGTCTGTTTTTAGACAAGGAAAAAATGGGAGACTGTTCAAAATGTGATTAAATATTTAAAGCACAGTTTCTATTTAGAAACTGGCACTTTATCAAGTTAAACAACCCATTACACTCATAATCATGCTCCATCTTTTGGGGCACAATGCCTTTTGCATCTTTTGAAATGAGTATTTGTGTCATCACTCAGCATGCTCTGAGGGGAAATTAATCTTCCATTGCATTGTTTCATTTTACTGCTGACTGAAATAATATTTTCAATATCTTTTTCATTGTTTATTTGCCTTTTTTTTTTGACACATGACTTACAGAGGAAATTTGAAAACAAGTCACACAACTGAGATCCCTGATAAGCTTCTTAAACTCCTTAAATATTCAGCTTGAACATTCTGCCATTAGTGTGCTTGGAGTAATTGCTTTTTTCCCCACTAGCAGATGCAGTCACTGCAGCTTTGAGAATTGCTGTGATCTTAAGGCTTGTCTGGGGTTAGGTGATCAAACACTTAGAGATGTGGCTTTTGCAAAACAGCAGTGGTCAGTCCTGGGGGATGGAGCCCTTGGAAAGCCCTGTGAAGGCCAGATGGAAGAATTGAATCCTAGACTTCTGTAAGGACCAGTGATGTCAGAGCACATCCCAAACACCAGTGGACAGGTAGGGGATCACAGGCCTGTTGCAGCAGTGGCATCCCAGGTGTGAGAACTGAGGCTGTGCCTTCCCAATCCCAGGCAAGTGGGAAGTAGGCACTCTCCCACATTCTGTGTGCCAAGCAAAGATCCTCTCTGTGCCAGCTGGGTGATCTCTGCAGCACTCTGTTTAGTAAGTGAGGGTACACCTTGGTGAGAAGTGCAGCTGCCATTCATTACCCTTACTGCATGCACAGTAATGGTGATTTGAGCAGAATTCTCTTCCTTTCCAGTGTTACATCAAGGAAAATTTTCCTATTTTTTTACCTCTAAAACTAACAGTGGCAGGCTGCTGTCTCTTTGAATGTAGTGTCTGCTTTATATGACAAGGCTGACTTAGAAAAATGTTGCATTCATCGACTGCAAGCTGTGACAATGTTTTAAAGCCCTGTATCTTTTTGCAAATGTAATATTTTTCATGGAATAACTGCAAGGTGTGGGTTATTTGCATTAAGAGACTCTCAGTGAATGCTTGCAGGTTAATCTTACAGCATATAACATATAAC
The DNA here is from genome assembly GCF_001715985.3 of Manacus vitellinus. Taxonomy (NCBI): domain Eukaryota; kingdom Metazoa; phylum Chordata; class Aves; order Passeriformes; family Pipridae; genus Manacus; species Manacus vitellinus. Next base: position 5,732,111 of record NW_021939395.1, read on the forward strand.
TAGTGCTGTAAAAGGATAGCGACTGCAGCAGCAAAGCCATCACTTGCACTTTATGTGTTGGAAGTGATGAGGTGGTATCAACAGAGCAAGCAACTGAGCAAAATTTATTATTGTTTCTGGGCTGAAAGGCAGTTTGATGTCTAGATGTAAAAGAAATGTGACCAGATCACATTCTCTGCTCTATGCCTCACACTTGGAACCGGCGCCCAGCTTTTTCAAAGATGTTTCCTGCCACTGCTGCCAATTCATTTACCATAACGAGTCCAAGCATCCCCTGGCACTGTAAGTTAGTTCCCACCTATGTCCCAAAAGCCCGAGTGCCGTGTTTTCTCAAAATGAACTCATCAGAACACACACTTTCTGTCAAGCATTTCCCATGCCAGTTCTTTCCCAGGGGATTACCAAACACAGAGTTGCATCAGCTGAGACTGATGTACCTGGTCTTCTGCAGCTCTGCCCCTATCTGAAGTTCTACACTTCAGCAGTGGCTTTACATGTCACACGTTTTTATTTTCTTCTTAGGTTTCTTGTTTTTCTATGGTAGTTCATGTGAGAAGTCTGATCAGCTTGTTGGTGTATGATAAGCAGTTATATACTTAAGATCAACTCCAGGGTCAAAGTCTCTGAGGTTTACTGTAACTGCTGGTATTAATTAAGTTTCTTGTTATCTACTAGTGCCAAGCAAGGGAGCTTCAAACAACACTCAGAGTACAGACAAAGTCTCTTACACACCTGGTTATGTTTGGTTTCCTTCAGAGCTAACTCCCAGTTCACTGAGTAGGAGGAATATTCACAGGCATTGCTGTAATGTGCTGGCTCTTGGAAACCTGAAATGATGTTTCTTTCCCATAATGTGGGGACAGCATTTATAATCTTACACTGAAATAATGCAATGCATCAGTGGGTTATTCTTTTTTTGCAGAAATGAGTGTTGTTTATTAGGTGAGATATTTCTTCATCCCAAATTTTCAGGACACAGTTATTTCCTTGGTGAATATGAGTAATTTGCACACATTCTGCTACATTTCCTGTTTGGTTCTGAGGGAAATACTTGCAGCATCCAGCCTAGAGGGTTTGTTCCTGAAGTTGACATGACTTAAAATACCAAAGTACTGAGGGAAATGCAAGGAATAGGTAAATATAGCTGTTGTTATTGTCAACATTCATAAACTCAATTAGGTTGAAAAAGATCATCAAGTTCAGCTATTAACCCAGCACTGGTCCACCACTGAGCCCTGTCTCCAAGTGCCACATCTACATGGGTTTTAAACCCCTACAGGGATGATGATTCCACCACTTCCCTAAGCAGCCTGTTCCATAACCCTTTCTGTGAAGAATTTCTTCCTAGTATCCAATCTAAACCTCCTGTGATGCAACTTGAGGCTATTTCCTCTTGCTCTATTGCATGTTGCTTGAGAGAAGAGACCAAGCCCCATCACTCCAACCTCCTTTTGGGCAGTTGTAAAGACTGATAAGGTCCCCCCGAGCCTCCTTTTCTCCAGGATAAACACCCCCAGCTCCCTCACCACAGCAAATCTTACACTGTTGTAGAATGGTACTAAATTCTGAAATGACAGGGGCGAGGTGAACTGCTAGCAGCACATTTGCATAGGTGGGAAAACCAAATGAGCACTGTTAAAGCTGAAGTAAAAACCCCAGTGATACAGCAGACTGTAGTAGGTTACAAATTAGGAGAAGCTTGAATATGTATGGATATTTTATAACTCCATCGTAGGATAATTTAAAGCACAGGCCAAGCAGCAGTGAGAAAAGACTTAGGGATATAATTTTTACACAGTGTTTAGTCATATATTAAATGTTTACAATATACCCCTTTCTCAGAACCCAGCCTACAGGGAAGAATATTCTGTTTCTGTGGAAAAGTGCTTGTCTGAGTGAGGAAACAGGTCAGGAGGGGCTTATTTACCCTCTGTGAAAAGATTATGATGCTTGCTAGGAGGGGCAGGTTGGAGGGGGCCATCTAGAATAGTTGGATACAACTCCAGGTAGTGACTGGAGGTCATAAATAAATAAAATCAATAAATAAGTAGCATCCTGGAATTTGTTCCCAACACTGAATATGTTGTAAATTGGGTGCTAAAGCAGGAGATGTGTGTGCCTGTAAAACAAGCCCAGCTATGAAGAGAACTGTGTGCAGAGATGTGCTTGCAACTGTGATTCAGCTGTACACAGGAGGTGGGGTGGGGTTGTGATGCCTCCCATATGCTCTTACCTCCTGTTCTCCTGCTACCTGTGGTGGTCTTCCAAGTAGATTTACTTCCTAAATAAAAAATACTGGACAGTAAATGTAAATTGCTGTAATAATTTACTCACTCCTGCTGTGTTTACCATAAACCTTGGATAAGAATAGTTGTACATTTAGGAAGCCTGACTGCCTCCTAAATCACGAGAACGAGAGATTCTATTGGGTGATAAATACTGCAAATTAAAGTATTCATTTCTTGTAAATGTTCAACAATTTCAGACTGGCCATGATTTTCCTTTATTTTTGCAGGTACCAAAGTGGGGCACTTTAATAGAACGATAACCTCGGTGCTTGCCCAGTCAGGGTTGGAAAGCACACAGAGCCTTGTCTTTCTGTTGAACTCTGTAAACCCAGCTCTAACCTATTGTACCATTGCAAATGCAACTTTCTTTTTCTTTGTTGAAGGGACAACATAACCAGGCCTTTCTTACCCGACAGTGCAACTGAAGGACCTGCCGTGCTGCACCTGGATGTGGTGGAAAGTTCGATGGCTTCAGCAGCTCTGAGCTGTGCTCCAGCTGCCCAGCATGATGTCTGCTTAAAAGGGCAGCTGTGCAACCAGGGAACACACCTGATTATTTCCTGATCAGGGCTGTCCTGCGTAAAGGTACGCTGCTATTTTAAACCCCTGTCACTGCAGTGGTGTGCATGCCTTGTAACCGTCTGCTCTTCTTTTTGTCAGTCTGTCACCGGGTGGCTGTTGTTGATGATTTATAGGATGATATTTCAGACCTCATTAACCAACATAAGAGCATCTATGTGCTAATTTCATCCTGTCAAATATTATTTGTGATAAACATGCTGGTAGTTTCACCCAGTGGGGTTTATTGACTAAAACAGCAATGAGGCAGTGCCCACACACTGATCTGGTGGGTCTGTCATTAGTGAGCAGGCTGGTGGATACAGCCCTGCTCAGCCATCATGTGCTCGTGGAACCAGCCCTGCTCAGCATCTGTCAGATGAGAGAGCCCCATTCAGCAATCCCTGCTACTGTCAATGGAAAGGTAACACTTGGAGCCCTCCCTTTCCCTGGTAATTTCCAGTGTCTTTAAAAGCAGACTCATAGCACAGCTCCATATGTGGGTATTTTCTTTTTATCTTAAAGCTCACGCCAGCATTCGTAGCTCAGGCAACAAAATGTTATTTATTTCAAGAGCTACTGAGGTACCATCTGTCAGCAAAGCAAGAAAAATAGCAGTTTCTGAGGGCACAGCTGGTCTCACGGCTCCTGGCTTTGGGTGCTGGGACCCAACTTTCCTTTCAGTAATGCTCCACACTTGCTCCAAACTATGGAATGATTGGGGGTGACACCCTCAACATACTTGTTTTTCTCTGTGCTACCAGAGACTACTTTTGATGTGTGGTTTCTAGAGAAGATTCAGGAAGCAAGGCTAGGTTATTAATCCCACATTCCTATTCAGGGCAAATTGCTTTTGCCAGGAAAGGTTACGTTAAAACAGTACTTGTCTTACAGCCAACTCCAGAGAGGCCAAAATCAGTGAGCAGAAACTCCAGAGAGCAACAAGGCTACAGGACAGACTCTGCTCTGTTTCCTGGCTGGCCGGTGAGGCTGAATGCAGACAGCACCCCTGGCAGCTTAGGATGAGACTTCATTTTTCTTTACTCCAAAATAACTACAGCCTGTATGGCATTTGCTGACACTTGTAAAACTAGAAAATGATCCAACTTCCCTGCAATGGGAGTGCTGGGGTCAAAGAAAAGGTGGTGCTGGAGAAGGCTGTACATGCAGGGCTGAGGATAGGTGAGGTGCCTGTGAGATCCAGCCTGTAAAGCTATAGGGGAAGGCTTCTGGAGAGGACTGTTTCCTCTACAGGCTGCTGGTGGGGATGCCTGCAGCAGGAGCACCTTCACCATATCTTACACTCCCACTTGCCCTGGGCACAGAGCAAGGAGTGGGCAGCTGAGCACTAAGGATTTGTTACAGGACTCACTTAACGCTGTTGTACAAGCTGTGGTACCAGCCTGGGATGCTTGTTAGGAAGGCAGGCTGTTGGTGCAACATAAACAATAATAAATCCTGCTGAAATAGCTATTCTGTGGCTAAATATTTCCAATATTTAGAAAAAGAGTTCTATGTATTTATTAAAGGCTACAACTGCTGTGGTGAGGATTGGTACTGCTGGTACCCATCTAGATGAACAGATGGTGCTTCTCCTGTGTTTTGTTACTGCTGTCACAGATGGGAGAGCTCCTGTTTGAGGAAAACCCTGTTTGGCAAGTGTTGCCTGCTGGGGTTTGGGATGAAGAAAGTAGCCTGGATGTCAGGTCCTGGCAATCTCCGTCCAAGACTCCATGACCTCTGACATAGATGGGCACTCTGTAAGCGTCACCAGTAGATAGGGCAAAGCTAGGTTAAAAAAAAGGTGTTTTAAGCCTTCTGTGCCAGCTTTTAGTCACCTCTGATGTTTCACCACAGCCCAGGCAGATTTGCAGAGGGAGGGAGGCTTTTTAAAGTGTGTCATCTTTTGCATTGCTTCCCTGCTGTGGTGCATGCTCCAATACTGCGGGGCAGAGTGTGTGGCACCACTGCTGTTAAATCCATCCTAGCAGAGAGCAGTGAGACCTATTTGGCTGCTGCTCCAGCAAGGGAAGCTTTGCATTGCTCCCACTGTTCCTCAACCTGCATCCAGCAGCCTTCAGCATCCGCCCACAAGACCTGACTGCAATGCGCTGGGTTTACCCACATATTAACACATAGAGCACATCCAATCTGAAGAAGAATCTGTGCCTGGGCCCTTATCTTGCAAACCCAGGTAGCTGAACTTTTGTACTGCAAAGCCATGTGTGGCTTTTATCCGGGCAGACTTGTATTGGAGTGGCCAAAGCTGCTGTGGAGTGCACTGGGGAGGAAGATTTTTGGAGTAATTTCCAGGGTCCTTCCCACCTTGCTCCCCAGGCCACTCTAAAAGCTTTGTTTTGGCACATCATAAAAGCCATGGGTGGTTTGGCAACCAGACAAGCCACCGGTTGTCTTGTCTCAGTAACCCTGCCTGCATTACCAGTTCCCAGCTTAAGCTCCTGTGCTGGCTGGGTGCATCTCCTGACGCTCACTGAGGCTGTCATGTTGCCAGAGAAATGTTTCAGCAGCTGCAGTCTGACTCCAACTGCTCTTAAAATCCCATTTACAGGATTTCCTCTCTGCTTTGCAGGGAGACAGTCCTAAGCAACGTGCTTAGTTGCTTGACAGGCTCTTCTGGCAGCTTCAGCAGTGAAATGCGGCAGAAAAAGGGCAGGATGGCCCTTGATCCTAAAATATTCTCGTTCTTCTCTACCTATCATTGATTCTACCGCTCAATTTCCCAGCAAGAGTAAGTCTAAATAATTTAAAGGTAGGGATCCTTCCTACTCTGAAAAGCTTCTTAATAGAATTGTAGCTTGAAGGAACATTTTTCATTTTCTTAATCACAGGAAAAAAGTTCTGGAGATGATCATCAATATCAGCACTTCTCCAAAAGTCACAAGCCTAGAACTGTTCAGGATTTATTTTTATTTTTATTTCTATTTTTTATATAATTTGAATGCACAACCGAAATAACGAGAGTGAAATTAAAAAGAATTGAAGCAAATGGGCTTTGTTTCCACAGAAGTCTGTTAATGAGCAGAGTATTGATATTCACTTTAGGAATGAGCCTTGGAAAGTTCAGTAATAGGATTTCTATTTTAACTCTCCTGCTTTAAATCTTAATTTACCTCTGCAGCACCTCCAGTTTTCAGAAGAACAAGCAGTAAAGAGGTTGTTCTTTGTCAGGAGATGCTTCAGGATATTTCTGTATGTTGGCAGAGGGACACGCAGGCTTCTCAAGGGATTGCTTTGGGTTCCTGCACCAGCATCCAAACTTCTGAGTGCCCTGCTCTGAACTGGACATGCAGGTGCTCGGGGATGCTCAGCTGGCTCAGTTACAGCCTGCCAGCTCCATACCCCCTCAGATCCTTAGGAATCCATTTTCGTAGATTTTTATTTGATAGCTTGATGGAAGCTATCGAGCTATTTTTTTCAGGAATTTTTTTTTCTTTTCTGATAAATTTCACTTACCATATTTACACAAAGACCTCTCTGTCCCCAGATCTGATCCAGCAGTCCCTGCTCTTTGCCCAGCTCCATGTCTCGCTGTGGGCACTGAGCCCCATCACGCCGGGCACGAAGCCTCTGTGATGCACCCACTGTTGCCTTCCTGTGTTTTCAAAACGTCCCCATCACTTAACTACACCAATTTAAAGAATAACACTCAGATGATTCTCAGTACCATCTGCCTAAACATTGCTTTTTCTAGGAAGTCAATTAAGCTATAGTGCTTCTTTGTAGAGAACGATGGCTGCACTCTGATGAGAAATGCACTTGATAATTTAATAGGCATTTTGTCTTTTTTCTAACAAGCTGTGTTGATTTCTGAGAGGTCTGCTATTCACTAAGGGAGGAAAATGTATGAACTGAAGTAAAACATAGAAGATTCATTAATGTGAAGAATGTTTAATCTCTGCAAACTAAAAATATAAAGCTTGTGAGCTATTTAGATTATTGGCATTTCTGAAATTTCTTTATTATTCAGATGTTAAGACAGTGTGTGGGACAAATGGCAGCTATTTAAATTAAAAAGAATTGTTTTGAAATAATGGAAATAATAATGCTGCTACTTTTGAAGTAAGAAAAAGAATACTTCCAAGGCCAAAATCAAAATGTTCAGTGATTTTTCAGGGCTCCAGTTTGAACTTTTTGACATTTCAGTTCACAGAAGTTTTTGAACGTTTTTGGAATGTGGCAAATCTTCGAAGTCTCAAATGCAATATGATTGGAAAACTCTTTCCCACTCAGGCCTGGTGCTTTAATTGACCGTCTGTGGCAGAACTGTGGAGCTGGTTGTAACAGCCAGGTGGGCTTTAGCCAAGGGCGGTGACTCCTCAGCCTGGCAATCACACTGAAGGTGGTTTCAGTTGAATGTTTTCCATCTTTGGCCCCTACACAGGTTGGATTTTATGGAAGCGATTCTGAAAATGAGTTAGCTTATCAGTTAGAAAACAAATGGGATTTTATTTTTATTTACTTTAGAGCGGTGTTAGCACATCTAGCTGTGCACAGGCACAGCAATGTTTGTTGGCAGATGGTGAGTCTGAGGCTGAAAACTGCTCCTGGGAGAGCCTTTTGGGGCTGGGGGAGAGCAGCAGTGTTTTGCTGTGCTGACAGCCATGGCCCTAAGGACTGCGAGGGTGTGATGACTGAGGCTGCTTCACCCCTCCTCTCTGGGAAACACAGCAGAGTTTTTCCCTGGGAGAGGGCTGGGAAAGGCCCAATAATCCCGTTGACTGTAGCACAGTTAGTAAACAACAGAGCAAACTTCATAAAGGACACCAGGTTTTAGGATGCTTTCAGTTAACTTGAGAGCAATGTAAGGTTTATGTAGCAGTTAATAATGTGGTATAGGCTCCTTACAGGTTTACTGGTCTCTGTATCGTGAAAGTTACAGTTCTTGCTACTGAGCTGAAAGCTGTGAATATAATGTCCTGAGACTAAACTCTGCTGCTTTTTGTAAGTGAGTGTATGTAAATGCCAGAGAGAAGAACAGGGTGTAAAACTGCAGGGATTATGCCTGAAACAAGAGCAAACAGACAGATTTCATGTTTACGGCACTGAAGAAATGTGAAATGGCCATCTGCCAAAGGTTCATGTGAGCTCTCAAATGGTACTGTGAGGTAAAACAATATTGTGATTTAACCAGAGGGTGAGTAATGCTGCTTCTGGCAGCTGCACAGGAGCTGGAAATATTTGCATAGCCTACACCTAAGGATCTTCTCCAGATCCTGCTGGCAGTGCTCCTATGGAAATGTCAGGTCCTGGCACCTGGGCAGGGACCCAAATACTGGGTCCTGGGGCTTAAAGGGCGAATGTTGTTCTGATGCTGGCAGAGATTCCTCACCTGAACAACACCCAACAGAAGCTCCTGGAAAAACCCCAAATACCTTTTAATTGAAATGTATGATTTGGTTTTAAAAAAACCAAATGTTACTGCAATAGTTGAGGTGAGGACTGAATGAAATGAAGCTGCTTCATTTGATTAAAAGCTGTAAATTAGTTTTGGAACAGGATTGAGTCTTGTGGCTGGACAGGACCAAACTCTAAGTCCCTGTGCTGGCATCTGCCATTGGACACCATCGGACTTTGTGCTGAGCTTGCTTGAATCATATGGTTTTAATCTGCATTTTATATGGCAAACACCCTCCCTGCTCTTCCCCTTTCTATCTCAGAAATGACATCTTCAAGTTTAGGTAAAGGCTGTAATTCCCCTGTTCCCAAAAGACCCTTCTGAAACGTGTACACCATTCAAACACTGCTCTTAGTCATCCCTTCCCAGGGTGCAGGCACAGCTCAAGGCCAACTTGGCATGATTGTAGTTCCGAGTGATTAAAATTTATGGTGGCTAATCTGTCAGAAACCATAAGTTAGAGCAGCGTTTGGCTGATCAAGTGCATTATCTGATAACTGCTGGTAACTTCTGCTGTGTGATCTACAGCCTGATTCAGAGGGAAAGGTATTTAACCTGCAGCAGCTTATGAGACTAGAAAAAAATAATAAAACCCAATGTAGACTTAAGGGAAAAAGATAAAACAGAAGTTATTGGAAAGCAGCTGGTGAAACGGTTGAGTTGTTACAGCATCAGCAGTAATCAACAGCCCTGCTAAACTGTTGGGCTGCGTGACCTTGGCTGGGAGCAGGTATGGAATGGGGCAGTCTAAGTCAGGCTAGCAAAACTGCAGGCAAATGAGGAGATAAAATAGCAGCCTTTCAAAACTGATCCTGTTCAAGGGCACCAGAAAGGATTTCCAAGGCTAATTTTTTTTTTTTGCAGAATTTAATTAAAGTGCTTTGAAATTTCTGGGAAGCGAAAAATTGCTTGGCAGGATTGTTGGATTTTGGCGCAGTGAAGGCTGAAGAGTGAGCCCTCGCTGGTGGCCAGGAAGTGGAAATGTGCTTGGCTGGGTCTCATTTTGGAAAGTCTCAGGATCGCCATCAGCAATGTAGGCATCCCAGGCATGGAGGGATAGTAGGAGGCAGGGATCAGCAGGCAGCCATAGACAGGCTTGGCTTTGCATGCTGTGAAGCTCCCTCTTTCCCACCCTACTCAGCAACCGTATAAGGTTACTTTGACTCATTTCAAAAATCTTCTGGAGATGATGTTGGTCATCCAAGCTTCTCACAGCCTGCCTGTGGAGAAGTATTAAACAGTTTATGCACTTTTCCTTCAGCCTGCCACAACGTTATTTATGTTCCCATTTCTGCTGCTGAGGCTGTAGCTCTGCATGGAGGGGTTGGGTTTGGTGCTGCTCTGACCACACACAGCGAGACAGGACACAGTGGCCTTCCCATCCCTCCTACCACCTATTTGCTGCTGTGTGGTCCCTGTGTTTTCTAGGTCAGGCTGCAATTTACTCAGAGGTTCATTGAGCTAATGGCCCATGCAAGTGCCAGCCTGAGGATGAGGGACTCGTTGCCCACCTCCAGGCAATGAATCCAGCAGCCCTTTGCCATCGCAGAGCACCACGTCCCATTGAGGAGGGCTGAGGTAGCTTTGCTTTAGAAAGGGGAAATGTGCTGATGAATTAGGAGCAGTGACAGGCTCCCAAAAGGACTTGTCCTTTCTTTTTAATAAGGTGGTTTTCTTTGTAACCTCCCCATCATTTTTAATAAGCTCTTGTGCTGTCAAAGCCACACTTGGCTATCTTTCTCATTTTCCATCTGCTTATGAAAAGGGCTTACGAGAGATGAATGTTTAAGAGGAGATTCTGTTGAGGATGGCTGCCCTGTGCAAGCAATCAGGGTTCCCATCTGGGGTTTCTCTGGTTGGGTTTTCCAAAATAATGTTTCTGAAATGGGCAGCACACCCTGGCACACGTGTATGGCTCAGGCTCCTTTCTGAAGGGGGCTTGAGGTAGAGGCCAAGAGGGTTGTTGTGGTGAGGTAACAAAGAAAGGTTTATCCCATAAATTTAATTTTCTTTCTCTTCTTGTGTCTACTGGAACTGTACCTGTATTGCTAAGTGGGAATATGGTCCAGCTGCCTAGGAGTGATCACATCAGTCAATCTTTTTAGCAAGCTTTCTTTAAAAGGTTTAAGTGTGATATCAAAGTGATTCATCTTTAAATTCAGTCTGAATGCTTTATCATGCAGAACTGGAAACTCTTGTTCAAAGCTGTCCCAAACAGTCCTGTGAAAGGCAGAAATTAGCCAGCAGATCGTCCTCACCATGTCTGCCTTGGAGTGATTTGTTGCAGCAAAATGAAACTGTTCAAAAGTAATAAATAAAAAAAGAAATCCTTTTCATCAGTGCAAGGAGAATGTAGTCTCTATAATTTATTATGGCAGTGACAAAGACATCTATTGCATGTGACTAACTTTTGGATCCAGTAAAGATTTCCTACAGCTTCTGTCCTCTTCCTTCTTGCAAGACATTACCCTGGCCCAGAGATATTGGCCATGCCCTCCAGCCCCAGCTCCCACAGCGACCAACAGGAGCTATGTTTTTGGCTCTTTCTGCCTCAAGCAGCTTGTTAAAATGTAAGTCTCTTCCCAGATAAGTGAGAGGGACCCTTGCAGTGCATCGCAGCAGCGTTGGTATCACAGTGTGCAGTGGTGCTTTTGTTTGCCCGTGGGGATGAGTGTGTTGTTGCTGAAACTCATACAGCGTGTTCAAAAAGGAGAGGTACTTTGCATATTCCTGCTTCACTGCTCTCAGTGAGTGACAGTCATCTGATTTAATTAAAGAGTAATTCTGCTAAACCTAAGAAGTATATTAGTCAATGATATTTCCTAAAGCTTTGTCTGGATAAATTTATATATTTTTTCCATTGTAGAAATACCTCAAACAAAATATGGAGCTTCTTTAGCCACTCTTTTTGCTTCTAAGAGTCTGAAACTTTTTTTTTTTTTTTTTAATCTAAAAATAGCAATGAGACTTATGAAGGGCTGCGGTAGATTCAAAACAATTCCTGGTAGCCTTTCCAAGGCAATATTCCTCCTTCTTTTCATGATGTCCCAAACCCTCTGTATGCTTGCCAGGCTGCCTTTTGTCTCACACTGCTTGGGAAAGCTGCAATGTCCCCCTGAAAGGGGAAACGAGCTGTGTGCCCTAAACCAGCCTGCTCTGCTATGTCCTCACTTGGCCCTGTGTACCCAGAAACACTCAAAGACTCATCTACAGCCGGCTCAGGGCAATGGCAGGTGAGGACATTGCCACAGGTCCTTGAGGGAGATACTAAAGCCAGAAGAGAGATCGAGCCCTGCTCTCACCTCTCGCTTCCTACACATCACCCATGTTTTCTCAACAGCCCCTTGAGGCAGGGGGAGAAAAGCCCCCCAACTTCCAGGCTCTGACAGCTGCCTGGCCGTGGATAACACAGACATCAAGGTAGAAATAATGCCACCTCCAACCATAAGCTACCCTTGAAATTTTAATTGGGTTGTTACACTGAGATGAAATGTGCTTTCTACTTTTTAATGTGTTTATTAAGTTGGCATATATGATTTATTATATCCTTAATTATTAATTTTCTTGTTCATAAGTGCCTGGATTTTTTTGTAAATTATGAGATAGGGAAGCGTAATGCTGTCACAGAGGAACCTTAAGTGAAATGAAGAGTTTGGCTTCTTAATGCAATTTATATTTATGAGAAACTAATATAAGATGATTTTATATTATCAAAGTAATATAACAAATGCAAGATGATTAAAATAATTATGGTCAAATAGGTCTAATATGAACTAATGTGAGCAGAAACTGAACAACTGTAGAATTTAGGCCCTAGTTTTGCAAAAACTCAATTTTGTGGGTAGGCAGGCTGTCCTGCATTAAGTCCCAAGTTTGAAGAAAGTTACTCAGCATTGCTCAAGGCTACCTAATATTCTGTTTTCTGTAAAGTAGGGTTTGATCTAAGGCAAAATTGGACATGGGATATATTCAAGCACAGTTTTTGCTTGGACTCATTCTCACGAAACTTTACCTACTGAGTGTTTGCAGAAGATGCTTGCCAAGAGTGTAGTGACCAAGGCTGGATTAAATTGATTTAATTCAAGTTCATAGTTTCTGGGGAGTTTTTTATACCACCATGCGTGAAAAGAAAGCTCAAGTAGTGGGTCTAGTTGTAACAGGCACAGACTACCTTGAATAGCAGTGAGTGTCATTCAGATAAGGAAAAGAACCAGCATTATACCACTTCAATAAGTTACAAGCACAGGGCACAATTGACACTTTTATTAGTACAGGTGAGAAGTGTTCTGAGCCTGTACAGAACTTACTCCTGTACTTTCAGAGCTCCGTACTCGGTGCTCCGTCTGACTGAAGTTTCATAACCAAGCCATTCTGAAATAACTAGTCACTGCAGGCAAATAGAAGAAATCTACTTGAATCCCTTGCATTAAATGTTCCTTTAATTCACAGCAATTTCATTTTCATAGAACTGTATGTGCTGTATGAGGACAGCGATGTTTTCATTCTGTAATTCCAGTTCAAGGGGGGAAAAAAGCAATAATAATTGAATCCCTATTTCAAACTACTACCTGACAAATATTTTTTTCCCTGATACAAATAAAGGAGTTGTCAGAATTCGCTTTTCTCAAATGTCAAGGTCAGCTAGAGGTTTGTAAATTAGTTCATGCCAAGAGAAACTAATGAACCAGTTAAAAAACTGATATAGAGGTTTGGCTCTGTGAACATGTTGGTTAATCATCTGACAGCCCACTAAATATGCTTTTGATTACTTTCTTGGCTTTATTTCTGTATTTAATTTGAATAAATCATAGTCATACCTCAGTTTACTGGGAGACACATATCTCCACTGGGGTCTTCTTGGAACCTTTTTTGGTTTTCTATTAAATAAGTATAAAGCTCTATACCATTATGTGGAATAATCATAGCAGTTAGCATATAGACATTTTAGATACATCAGTATCAGTGTAACATAAAACAGGAATACAGGTCATAGGGTTTTTTAAAGGAATAATCTACTCAAGTGAATGGGTAGCTCTGGTGGACTTTGCAAACACTGTGGGGTGATCATTTTCCAAGGACCAATACCCCAAATGCTGTCACAACTATTAAAACTTCCCACCCACACTCTGGAGAAAAGAGGAATAAGGATTCAGTTACAGGCATCCATGGAAACTTCATCATCACAGAGCTCTGAGGATCCCAACAGACCTAAACCAGGCAAGGAGCAGGCAGCCTCCTTGCCAAGAGCAGGGGCCTGTCCAGACACTGGCAGCAGGAACATCTGAGGTATCTTTCCTCAGCTTGCTCAGTGTTCCAGACATTTTTAATTCTGTGCCATCACCTTGATGTCTTTTCATGGATTGTGTGAACCTCATTGCCTCTCACTGGAGAGGCAACAGCAGATCTGCAGAGGCTGTAAAACCTTTGCCTGAGGTTTTCCTGATGACAACTTCATGACTGGGCTGTTTCCTCTCCTGGTTTATTGCAGTGCTTTCCTCTCAGTTTTCATCAGCTCACGGAAAAATCACAGCCACTGGCTCATGAAAATGCAGATTTCTTTTTCCTCTCCTAATTCCAGCTTCATTCTTTCGTAAGAGGGGAATTGAGGTTTTAAGTCAATAGCTTGACTACATCTAATGTGAATTGATGGTAGACACAAGCAGCTTAATACTGCATTTCAGCTCCTTCATTTCTGTTGGAACTCAAGTACATTCTTCAGAATCAATGTCCCCCAGGCGTGTGATGCTCTGCTGACACCCTGACAGATGCAGCTGATCCCTTTTACTGTGAAACACAGCAGTGCCAGTTCAGCCAGGAGGGGAAGAGTCCATCTGAGGATTACAGAGATGTGAGAATAGCAAATGGATGAGTCATGAGGACCCTCTTTCCACACCCTTGGGAAGAGGACACATCAGCACCCCAGCTGAGGGAGAGGATCCCCTGGATAGCTCCCAGAGAAGGCAGCTCAAGAATGAGAAGGTAAGAGGAAGTTTTCCCTCTCCCCAGCCCTTCCTGTGGTGCCTGGATGTGGCAGCCAGGGCTGGACCACTCACCTGACACACCTGGCCAGGGCTTCACCCACTGAGGAGACCAAGTCCCTCCAGGGGATCAATGGCCACAAAGGGACACCCCCTCCCAGGGATTCCTGGCATCTGCTTGTACTTCCAGCTCTCTGTATTTCTCAGATCAAAATTCCCACTGACCTCAGTGGTCCAGACTGCCAGGCCATTTAAAGCCTTTCAGAAGGAGCAATTTAAATAAACACGTGATCTGACCTCCCAGAGGAGGGCACATAATTAAGCACTAATTTGAGCAACATTTTAAAAGCCATTATGGATTTTATTTGCAGCTCAGTAACTACTTAAATGTCTGGCTCTAGGGCAAGAGAGTGATGTGCATTCTTACTGGATGGGGAAGGTGCTCTCCGTGGGCAGTGTGTGTTTGGACACTTTTTGGTGGTGTTTCTGAGAGCTAAAGGAGAGAGTGGTTCAGTGCTATCTTGGTTTTGCAACACAGATGTATTTTAATCAGGACTAAATTGCTGACAGAGCATTGGAACATGACAATCTCACATTTGTTTCACTCATCACCAACACAAGTGATGAAACCAAAACAGATAATTAGAGCCTACAATAAAACAAAAGCATTTACAGTAGGTATTACTAGAGGAGAAAGTGGAGCTGATTTCTAATCACAGAATCATTAAGGCTGGAAAAGACCTTTCAGACATCAAGTCCAACCATCAACCCAGCACCACTGCCATGTTCACCATTAAATCATGTCCTCAAGTGCCATATCCACATGTTTTTTGAACACTTCCAGGGATGGTGACATTAGGGTCCCTCAACCCCTCATGACACTGGGGTTATGGTCTCTCCCGTGTCACTCATTAGTTAAGGACAGTGGGCAAGTCCCAGCAAAAGATCCCAAAGCTACACCCTGTAGCATTCATCTGACCTATCATCTCTTGGTGTTCCCCACAGGACATTTCTGCGTTGCCTCACAGTTCAAAGAAAGCAGATTATCTAACAGAGAAGTAAAAACATTTCTCTGATTTAAGTAATTAAATGTTAAGACCATTGAAAGAGAGCAGAAAATTCCATTGTACAGCAACAAAAAAAAATTGAGCAAAGGAATGCAAAAAAAAAAAGGAAACTGGGTACAGTTTTATTTATCTATCTAAGGGCAGCAGGAAAATACTGATGTCATTGATGTTCTGACTGCAAAACGTGGTCCTGTGTGTGAAGGATCGGCAAGCTGCTGGCTACCCTGCCCCATGGCCTGTCCCTGTGTGGGCAGCTCACCGCAGGGACATTCTCACCTTTTGGCCTTTTCAGCTCCAGAACTCAGAAGCAGATATTTCTTTTGGAACATAAAGCTTACAGGGCTTCAG
This sequence comes from Manacus vitellinus, assembly GCF_001715985.3. Classification (NCBI taxonomy): domain Eukaryota; kingdom Metazoa; phylum Chordata; class Aves; order Passeriformes; family Pipridae; genus Manacus; species Manacus vitellinus. The sequence continues at coordinate 5,747,766 of NW_021939395.1, forward strand.
ATGTTTTAAGAGCCCAGGCCAGTGTTGTGCTTATTAGTCTGAGAAATATTTCTTCCTCCTCTGAAATCCTGAATCAGCTTTTGGTCTCAGATCTTACATCAGAGATTACCACTGGTTGTGTTGGTTTTCAACAGTTCACTCTCTAGCTGTGTGTCCAACAATGAATTGCCTAGTTAATCTCTGCAGTATTCCACATCCTGACCCTGCTACATTACCTTAAAACATAAAAAAAAAAAAAAGCACAGGAATGACAACAAAAACAACAGTGGCTGCATCCCTGGGAGCCCTGAGACCTGTTACCTGGGGTGTGATTAACCACCTGCTTTGTGCAGTACTAGCAAGAGCACTCAGGGAAGAATTAGCAACCTGAGGAGAGCACAATTACACCTTAAATCTTGGCCTTGGCCAAGTGGCAGTCTACATTAATATATAATGGTATAAGCTAAATCAAGAAACGTAAATAGAGAGGACTACCTTGCATTAGCTTCCACGTGGATCCAGAAGAAATGAAATAACACAGTTTCTGATTTGGAAAAAAACTGAATTGAGGCCAGCTTTTTCTTGGAGGACATATCATAACTACTTATGTTAATAACTGCTAGCCTTGACCTAGAATAAAACATAGCTGGATTATTTTCTAATTGTTCTACAATTATGATAGAAAAAACAAAGGGAAATATGTATCTATATTAAATGTGTACCATTACACTGAACATCTGTGAGCTCTGAGTAAGGCAAAGTGACAGCTGGTGATAGACTGTGTTTTGAGGCTAAAAGTACAGATTTTGGGGCTGATAGTTGTTCCATGAGTGGTTTATTGTCTCTGACTTCTGCATTTTTTGATAGAGACCATGTCAGGTTGGGGCTTTTACAGCAGGTGAGGTGCACAGCCATGTATGGAACAGGAAGATGGGAGTCTGGGCATGGCTTTGTGCATACTGAGCTGGATTCAGGGCTTGCAGTGACCTGCACAGAGGCTCCTGGCAGCACTCTTACTGTGACAGAGTGTGTGCAGGTTGGGTTCCACATTGACAAACCTGTGAAAGAGCACGTGATGTTTTCTTACCAATAAAAGGGTGATAGAATGAACAGTTCTTGGTGACAACCCATTGCAGAAACCACACTGAAGAGGGATTACTGGATAGAAAGCAATAGCAAGATCACATAAACAAGCATTGCTAGAGGCGTGGTAAGAGGTGTTGTGCTGTGCTGTGCTCAGAGGAAGGGCTGGGTTTACTGCAGCCCAAATCCCTGTGGGAAAGACAGAGAACTAGCGAGACACACACGGATTTTCAAGCAAACACTCAAGTGCAGCATTGATGTTAACCCTTGTCAGGTCCCCATATGACTCCAAGTGGCCAGGCTCTTCCTCACTACCTGCTTGATTCACACCATTGCCCTAATTAGCCTAATTGGGACCCAGCCAATTCCCCTATTGCTCCTTGTTAAATTAGTTTCACTCAGGTAGGGGCAGTGGGAGATTTGTGGCTGGTGAGCTCTGCCTGTGGGCCACAGTTTCTCTTGTTTGGGCTACTCTGTCCTGACATTTATAGTGGCACTTTAGGGACTCCTGGCTCCCTGAGTGTCCTGGGGTGCCTTTGACCCTTCAAGCTGTTACAATTCCACAGCAGTCTGGCTCCTCTGGATCAGCTGAGCCAGCAGCATCCAATACCTGCACCCAAGAGGACAAGACTTGCCCCTCACATTTCGGTAGAAGGTAAGATAATGAAAGTTCAGTGCCCTATGGTTGTGCTTGGAGTGTGCAAGCCTGTGTCTTTCCAGCAGTTTTCCAGGGGAGATGGTCTCAGCAGGTGGTTGCTTTCCAGCTTTGTTCTTCCTGCTCTGTCACAGGGCAGTCAGGCTGATCTTTGTGGATGAGCTGTGGCAGTGCTGTGGGAGGTTGTGTCTGCTCCAAGGCCCATCCAGCCTGCGTGGGCTTTCACACCCACTCTGCCTCTGAGGGTGGGGGTACTACTTGGCCCTTTCTCTCTGTAGTGAGAGGTAGAGGCACAAGCCCAGTGAAGCCTTCCTGGTTGTCTGCCTTTCTGGTTTGTGGGCATCTGGAGCAAGTTCAGCTGCAAAGACATAGATGGACCATGGAGATCTTATAGTTCAACTTGAGATTGTCATTCAGAAGTAGTGGGGTAATTATCTTTCTAAATTTGTGTGTTTTGACAATGCAGAAAACAATTTAGAGTCAAACAGGGGTCAATTGACTTGTTTTGTTCTTGTTCTAGAATGACAAAATGTGAATTATTACACCATCAGTGTGCGAGGGTTGATGGTAAGCAGAGAAATATGTCAAGTCTCTGTCCTGCCCGGAATGAAGACTTCACCTTTGTGTGCTCTGGGTTCAGTTTGTTGAAATACAGCAGGCAGCATGGAAAGCAAATAGGAGCTCTGTGCTAGGTGTGCTTGCAAAGAGACACAGGTGGAAACCAAAATTCAGGTGAGGAAATCACTGAACGAGCTCAGCATATGAAGAGGCTGGTTGCTTTGCTGAAGGATGGCAGGTGACAGAAGAGGTGAGAGAATAAGGGTGCCTGAACAGGGCCAGCAATTGATTTGGCTGTAGAAAGTGTGTTTGCAAAGGCTAATCTCTGAAAATAATTGGCATGACCAAATCCATCTCTTAATTCATGTACAGTCAGGCTACTGCCTAGTATATCCTGCCCATCTCACTTAACATCCAAGAGCTAGCAGCAGTTTGTGCCAGGAATATGGGATGACTCATTTGAGCTGTTTTGTTTGAAGAAATCAGGTCCCTTTTTGCACTGGTTATTCTGAAGCCTTTGTCTCTCACACTGAAGATGTGGAAGGGTTTTTTTTCAATATGCAAATAATGTCCTTCACTAAGTTTATTCTTTGTCTAAGTAGAGGTGAAGGGTGCCCTCCATGTTTTGACAAAAGGTGGTACAGCACATGCACACCAGGCAAGAAGTTGTTCTTAGGCTGTCTATGGCTGTCACCTAATTTAGCGTCACGGGATAGTTGAGGTGAGCAGGCAGCTCTGGAGATGGGACAGTCCAGCCCTTCTCGGAGCAGAACCAGCTAGAGCAGGCTGTCCTGTGCCATCCCCACTTGGGTTTTGAGTATGTCCAAGGTCAGAGTCTACAACTTCTCTGGGCAACCTGTTCTTGTATTTGACTACACTCACAGTAAAAACAAACAAACAAACAAAAAGCTTTAACTTTTAAACAAAACTGCCTATATTTCAGTTTTGTCCTGTCGCTGTGCCCAGAGCAGTCCATAGAGCAGAGTTCTTTGCTGTCACTCCATCAGGTGTAAGATCCCCATGGAGGCATCTCAAGCCTGAATGTATTTTTATCTTTTCCAGAATATGTGATTCAGCTGCCAAACTTGGATAAGCACAGATTGTTATATCCATCTTTTCCCCTCTCATCCCCCAACACCACATTTTTATTGGTCTGTTCTTGCCAGCTGTTGCTCTATTTGCTATCACCCTCTTCCAGAGGACTGGATGATTTTCCTGGATGCCATTCAGCCTCCTGTGCCCTTCACATCATCCTCTTTCCTGTGGCATGTATGCTCCTGGGCTGAAGGGTGATAGTGGTTTGGTGGTCAGCTTGAAATTAAGTACCCAAAAGCTGGCCAGACCTTGGGCCAGGAATGGAGTTTTTTTCCTGAGGAGAAAAAGGAGATAAACTTGACCTCCCCTAGTACATATGTTCAGTAAGGCAGCAGCTGTAGAGCTGCCAAGAGGAACTCAGGAGAAAAGTGAAATGTGTGGCTTTGGGTTTTTTTTCCTCTGTTTTCCAATAGAAGGAGGCATTCTTCATCTAGCACAGTAAACTACTAAGCCTCTAGGTCATAAAAAAATTAAATAGTTTAAATAGTAAAATAATAATTTTAAATCAGGCACAGAGTTGGCATTGCAGCTCTGCTCCCCCCAAGAGCTCTGTGTGTGCTCTGGAGCTGGCACTTGCAGAACTCCATTATTCCCGACAAGTGCTCAAAGCAGGAATTGGCCCTTGAAAAGAGTCGTGGAAAATAATCCCAGAGCTGGCAGGCTCAGCCAAACAGGATGGGCTCCTTCCAGGCTGAACCCTGCGAGTAGGTGGGGCTGGGGACCAGCTGGAGATACTGTCCAGTTTCTGTAACCAAGTGTGTTTGTCCATATCTCTCAAATAAGAGGAATACTGGTTCACAGCTCCCATGTCCTCAACAGCTACTTCTCCTGCTGGGATCAGAGAGAGAAGGCAGGCAGAGGTTCAGGGCTTCACAATCATGTTCCTTTAGAGCAGCAGAATCTTTATTTAGACAAGGAGCTGAGAAGCTGAACCTGAAAATAAACAGGTTTTATCCTTTCGTATCTGATTATTTATTTTTTCCCTCACAAACAAATATTCTTTCTTACATGTAAATACCAACATTTCCTTCAAAAAACTTCCAGCAGAGGTCTGAAATAGTTGTGTCTCCAGAAAGTCACATTATTTGAATAATTCCTGCTTCAGACAGGCATTTAGGAAACAAAGTTGTCTGTAAGTAAAGCATTCCCTTTTTCGCAGTGAAGAAAGCAGTACTTTGAAGATTATAACTCTCAAACATTCATGGTTTTTACAGCTGTGCTTATGCTGCATTCATATTTCTACTGGAAATGACAATTTTGTGTTTAAGGAGTTGTCAAACTGTTTTTCTGTTGACTGAAATGTTGATGTTGCAAGTTGCATAGAGCAAGTGGGAAACTCTAACCCCAGGATAGCTAGCAAAGTTTTAATGCATGTCGAGGGCTGAGAAAAGCATAAAATTTCATAATTGTTTTGTAAATCAAAATTCCTTCCCCAAAGCCCTTCCCCATTTCAGCAGCTGCTCTAAATTTCTCTGTTTTGGGAATTTTGTAATAGTTTGAAACATCTCTCTCCGATCCTGTGCCATCAAGCATGCTGATCTACTTTTTTGTTTATTAGCTTAAAATGTCTTATAGATCTGTGTCTTTATTTCCTTGCAAGTCAGGCAGAACCCCGAAGTTTCTCTTTCCATGTGTGTGGCTGTTATAACCAAAAAGAAATAAATTTTGCCCAGTCTAACAGCCATGACCTTTTCAATCTCAAGTGCTTGTACTGAATTCCATCTGAGTTAGCAATTTTTCCTCCAGCACTCAGAAAAAACTCTCTGCCCTATGAATAACTTTAACAAATGCAAAAACTGGTTGCTAATCAGACACAGAAATGTCTGCATTTGGTGAGATTTGTGAAGCTGGTGGCTCTCAACATGTGGACTGCTGCCAAAGGGCACCTGGGAAGGAGGTGAGCTGGTATTTGCAACCAGGCTCTTCTGCCACAGGAACATCTGGGGTGAGGAGTTGATCTGATCAGTAGAGCTTAAGCAGCACTTAATTTGTTGCTATTGACCTTCCAGCAGAGGCACCAGACACTGTGATCAAACACCAGGCTGTTCGACCAAGATTAAAGGTGCCTACTTCTAATTTCCTTTGCTAATAACATGGCCAAACTTGTGGTGGTGGACAAAACACCCACACACCGTGAGGGAAGAAGATGTGAGAGGACAGTGAGGTGGACTAAGAACTGGCAGATCCCTGAGAGTCCTAATCAGGGCCACAGGATCTAGCTGGGGACCTGTCACTAGTGGTGTCCCCCAAGGTTCAATACTGGGCCCAGGACTGTTTAGCTTACTCATCAGTGGACTGGAGAGTGAGGGGTAGCTGAACCAATGTTTGGCTGGTGGGCAGTTAGTCTGGTGGGGGGAGATGAAGCCAGTAGAGATACCCCCTCTGTCCTAAGCAGGCTGAGACACTCTGTGTTTGTTTTTGTAGCCTTACACAGGAAAAAAAAAAGACTAGTTATTGTGAGAAACGTGCCATATGTTATTGCATATGGCTGAAACATCTGCATATGTAACCAAGGATCTGATATATGTGATGAGTTTCTGGTGCAAATCTAACAGTGAAGGAATTGTCTTTTGGAAATTTTTTATTCATTTTTTTTCAACTCTCTCTAAAACTCTGAGGGAAGTCAACCTTGGCTTCATCTTCACGGGATTTCATAAAACCTAGAGGGACCAGTACACATAGACTGTATAGATGTTTTCACACCTTCAATTATGCTTTTTGTCCCTCAGTGCTTCCTGTGACTCATAAAAGTAGTACAATATAAAGAAATCACAGTGTACTGCACACCCAACGGTGACACTGTTAAGGTAAAGAATTTAATAGAGTTACAAAAATAAGCTGGACAACAACAAAAAAATCTGTAGTTATAGCAGTTCAGATAAAATGGGATAAAGAAAACTGCTCTCATGCTTAAAGATGTCACTGATAGCCCAGCTGACTAGTTAACCTAAGACATCCAGGAGCAGTGATCACAGGAGATCTGTTCATTGTGCATGTAAATCCTTCTATTTTCCCCAAAGTTACAGTGTCTTTATCAAGAAGGAACATATAAAACACTGGTTTTGTGTTGTGTTCATACAGCTCCCAGCACAAGGGACTCTCCCATCCTGGCAAAAATTGTTAGACTAGAATGGTTAGTAAAAATACGACATACCAGGAAATAAACTGATATTTGTCTAAATTCCCACTAAGCTAGGGAGATGCCATGGGGATCTGAGGGATAAAGTGCTTCTCCTTGCTGGAGAGATAGATAGAGCTTTTCACATGAAAGCAAAAAGTTCCTGTTCATTCAGTTGTATTTGTGGTGCAAAATTCTCAATCACATGTAAGTTCCCCTGAACTTTTAAGTCAGAAGTCAGAGATTCACAGAATTGTTTAGATCGGAAAAGAGCTCTAGGATGATCGAGTCCAACTCTTAACCCAGCATTGCCACACTCATCACTAAACCATGTCCCTAAGTGCCACATCCCCAAGTCTGTGGATCTTGGTTGTTTCCACCTTTCAGGAGCGGCTTTGTGGGTTTTAATCCCTTAAACTTGCGGGGTTTGCACTTGCTCCAGGGAAGTGCCTGCTGTGCTGTGGGCTCAGATGGGCAAAGGGGTGGCAAGGAGACTGGGGGAATTGCCAGGCACTTCTGAAGTATTCCACTCATACAAGTCCCTGCCCATGAAAGAGTTGCCTGCCCATCCATGCATCGCTCACAAACCTCTCCAAATAACTGCATAGTTTCAAGACAGCTATAATTGGGTGTAATAAATGCTATCGTAATGAAATCTCCTCATAATGGGGATACTTGCTCCTTAATTCAGTATTAAAATGATCTATTTCAATATTGAATCAACACTTTAGAAAAATCAATGAAAAATACATTGTAAAGCTATCTGATTTGTGGATGATCTTAGGTGAAAACCATTGATAAATGAGAGAAAAGACCCCAGACTGAAGCACTGTGCTTCAAAATAACACAAAGTAAGAAATAATATAGCATCAGTTTATTCAGTATTACTTCCAATCTGCTCTTATATGTCAGAGATATGAGAACATATGATTCCTACAGAAGGTTTCTTGGATGGCAAAAATTCCTAGATACTACTTGAATTATGTTCCAATAGCTCAGCATTTGTGGAAGGTGTCATCTAATTAAACCAGAATTTTAAAGTACCAGACAGCATGAAGACCAGTAATAAGAGAGCAAGATCCATCTGTATTACAGATGGGATGTGCAACTCTAATAGTATGGCTTCAGGCAATGTTTAATTGAGTAGTTAAATTATCTTTTCCAGACGGGAAAATAAATTATTGCTCATCTCTCCAATTTATTTTAGCTTCTCCACATTCTGTTTCCTGAGGGAGTGCTGAGGGAGCATGGGACATCCCCAGATATGCCTGGGATGATTTATTCTCCCCATGCACCATAATTCCCCCTTCAAGGAGGATGTCTTGTATGCATGTGGAAGTCAGTGTGTACGTAACTGCTCTATTCTCCTCTTTTCTTGCAAGGAATGTCTGCTTTATCACTGTGGTGCTAATCACAGCTATGGGTTACGTGTGTGTGTGGTTTTATACATATTCTTTTTGAAAATGCAGGAGAGAAAATTACTGGTTCAGCATCCTTCAGTCAAATCAGGAGCACGTGTCTCGTTGGAGCTGTGCAGTTTGCCCAAGAAGCTTTTCCAAGCTTTGGGACAGCCTGGAAATCTTCACTTTGACTCACAGCATTTTGTAGTGTGGGATTATTTAGGGAAATTGTGTCAAATTTCAGACTATTATTCCTCAGTTGCCCAAACTCAGGCAAATAAGCACACAGAAATGCATGATACTCTGTGTAGTATGTGGGAGCAGAACTTAAAATGCTGGAAATTTTCAGTTAATTAAGTATTGGATCCACAGGATTACAGATCTCCAGCTGGATGAACATTGTCCATGGTCAAGGGTCTGCATATGAGCATAGCTACGTGAGTGTGTGCTAATTTCTCTTTATGCTGGCTACAGGGGCACAGCTGGTATTCGATCTGGGATGAAATCTCCTGCTCCAAAGTCACTCCTTGGAAAGTCTTGAGCAGATTTGCGTTGCCTGGTTGGGTTGGTACCCGGCCACTGGGTTGTGTTGTGTGACTGGGGTGTTTTTGATGGAGACTAAAAACAAATTTCTTACATCTTGCAGAACCACAACCTGAATCCCCCATGATTTCTGAATATTTGTGAATGTAATAACAGGCCTCTGTGTGTGGCAGAAAGCTAGACACAGTCTGCCCGCTTCCAAACAAAGTGAAAGCAAGTCGTGACTTGCTTTCCAGTTGGCCACATCCCAGCCATAGGTCGTGACGGTGGTCTAGATGAGATAACCATGTTCTCTTTGTGTGGCCTTAAATTCTGCCAAAATTCTAGGGGACAGAGGGTGAAGTAGCTTTTAAAGCACTTAAGGAGGAAAGGGTCTGTACTAGTGCAGCAACAAGGGCACAGCTCCCTGGGACAGAACATGTGCATCTGCTAAAGGGAATATCCCTCTGCAAGCACCAGTAGTTTGGGAGCTGGGAGTTACATAGCCCTTCTACCTGTGATGGAAAGGATGGGTGTCCCTACAATGACAATTTAATTTTTAAAAGAAGGGAGCACAGGCACTTTCTAAGCTGCCTGGAGCATGAATTTAGTACACATAGTTTCTGAAAGGACTTTACTAGCCAACTTCTTCTCGATAAGCCTGTATCTCCTAGGCCAGTCTAAGTTGGGCCTTTCAAGCAGACAGCCCTGAGGCACTGCTCTGTGTCAGGATCAGGACTTTAAGGCTGTCTGCACAGTAAGGATGCAAAGCTTGTTCTGCACCCAGGATTATATATAGGAAGGAAAGTATGCCTCCTCAAACTGCTTGCTGCTCTGCAGCTGAGTGTACCCTTTCAGAGGTTATTATAACCCAGAAGGAGCACTGAATTTGCACTTACACTGCTGCTGGCACCTCAACTAGTTCATTGAGAAATAGCACTCACACTCCTGCTGCGGTGTGATGACTCTTCCAGGGTCACCATGATCCTTGAGTCTCAACATCTCAAAGTATGAAAAGTGTATCTGTCTTCAACAGAAACTAGTTGCTATTTGTGATTCAGACAGAGTTCTACTCCTTGGGCTGCTCAAGGAGAAGATGAGTGAAGGTCGTGGACCTTTGTGCTAGTGCTGATGGCCACCCTGGGGCTCCCTGCAGGGCATGGCCAGGCCTCCTGGGCTCCACTGACCTCCTGTCACTCTGCAGGAGCTGTGCTTGAAGGGATTGGTGCACTGCACATCAACCCAGACAGGCACTGGCCCAAGTATGGGGCATGTGCAGCTCTCCAAGGGGAGAATGCCAGACAGAAAACTGCATGGAGCAGCTGGCTGAGGCTCCTGTGACACTACCACACAGCCAGGGTGCTTGCAGCTGAGCCTTCCCCACTGCTGCAGTGACTTTTTCCACATGGAGCATCACTAGTTGTCTTTGAATACCTGAATCTGTCTTCTGTCAGTTGTGCCCAGTACCAAAACCAACTGCACAGTGCTGGGTTGCTGTTTGCTGCCCGGCCGCCCAATCCATCCACTTCCCACTGGCTGGGGGTTTGACCCACCTCTGAGCCCACTAATCTTGGGTGATGACCTAGAGTTTCTCAGGGCCAAAACACCACCAAGAAAAAGCAGCGTGCCTTTTTAGTAGGTCCACACCCAGGGCATTGCTTCTCTGTGCCTGCTTTTCACTGTCCCCAGTTTAGTTCTGGCACCCCAACTTTAGCTCTTGTCACCGTGCTGTCTCACACCCCAAGTGAGGAGAGTGATGCTTCAGTTCACACCCCTCGCCTGGTGAGTGACCCTTCAAAGAAATCCGTGTAGTGACACAAGTGATTTTTATTGAGTCGTAGGACTGTATTTTATGCTCTGAAGGAACATTTACTTCATATAAAGGCTTTGACATTTTTATAGAAGTGGCTATAACTGTGTTATTTCATACAAAGAAGAATTTATTAAGCCTGGATCTGAATCTCCTTTTTATGTTATGCAAACGACTAATAACAACCCTTCTTCATTACCAGCTCAGTGCTCGGGCCAGGGCTATTAAATCCCCCCTTCCTTCAGTCTGCATCTATCAGGCTGCCACATTAGGCTGCAACATCATCAGAATTCATAAAACCAGCCCAGACTTGTACTGGGATTCGAGGCAGCAAAATTAAAACCTGAGTTGCAGAACACAATGTTTCTTTGGCTGTTGTTGAGGTATTTGGGGGCACGGCCTGTTGACTGAGGCATGACAACACCTTCATCACTTGTAATTATAAAAAAATTTCACAATCACCATATAGTAGGGAAAAAAATAAAGGTTCATTTCTCTCATTGCTCTGCTCAGATTACACATTCTGCTTTTTGTATTTTCAGGAGTGGTTTCCACTGTGTACCATCCGGACGTGCAATCTTCCCCTCCAGCACTGCTACTCCTTTCTCTGCTCTTGTCCTGGAGGTGGCTACAGAGGAGGGTATGTGACACTTGGAAGGGCTACTGGGATGTGCCTGGGAAGGCTCCATTGCATTCTGGGTGATCTTTAGACCTTCACACTTGTAAGACTAAACTCAGTTCTCTGAAAAATCTTTCAGTGGGTTGGAGATTTGCTTGGGGATTGTGTGATACACTAGATGTTTAAAAGCAATAAGGACTTTACCTCACGTAAAGTCAACAGAACAGAGAAGTTCTTGAGAGAATAGCCATCCTGGGCTCATCTGTGGCTGGATATTTGGGGACAGTCCCCCAGGAGTCAGGCGTGCATTGTACTTTAGTGGTGTATCCCAAAAGAAAAGCCCATTTCTCCTCAGTCTGGGATGACCACCCCACCCCTGAATCTGGGTAAATGAGCTGAGGACAAGAGTTGTTTCTCTGGCTTCTGCATGTTCTGAAAATACAGCTGAATTGAGTCCTGTAGGTGAGAAAAGCAGAGGAAGACCTTTTTTTGTGGATGTGGATAGGATTTTGTGTGGGCTAAACACCAACTGTTCAGCATCTTTTGTGGATGGATCCAGCCCAACCGATCTGAAGTGGCATGTGCTGAGCAAAAAAATACATATCTGAGGGAGTTTCTAGCCATCATCTATGGAAGAAAGGGAGAAGAAAAAGGCATTCCTGTGAGTTTCATATTCTTGGCAGGGGAAAGTCAGTGCTCTTGCTAGAGCAATTCCAGGAGCTGTAATTATGCTTTTGTGTATCAAAGGAGAAGGGTGTTTACACCCAACCTCGTCTCTGGGTAGATGAGATGTTCTGTCTTGTGAAATTGTCACCTTCAGGCTGGCTGCTCTCACACTGCTAATGCAGAGCACAATTTTCCCCTGCAGTGTAGTTGTAGCAACCTGCCAATGTTCACCCAAGGCAACACCAGTTTTCCCTGCTTTCATGGCCTTTAGGTCAGACTCTGGCCTGACAGAGAGTGCTAATGCAGATTCTTCAGAGCTCAGTCTGTGACTTCCATTATAAAACATTAACTCTATAAAAAAAGAAATGTGTTAGTATTCCAGCAAAACACAGAGATAATTTAGATACAGGATAATTACCTGTAGTGAAGCCTGGATTGATGTGAGCATCAATCTGCTCTTTCTGGATTCATGTCCAGCCTTTCATTGGCACTCCTGGGCATGCCCCAGGTCCGTTGCAGAAATGGCTGTGCCGAACACCCACGGTCCCAGGGCAAGGACAGCCATGGGCTGGGGGCTCTGCTGGCAGCTGGGTCCTCAAAGGTGCTGCTGTGGTCTGGGTAAGATACCCAAACGCAGGGTTTGGGTATCTTACAGTTCACTGATGAGTAGAACAGGTAAGGACTACAAAGCTTCAGCCTAAAAATGAAAAATAGTTGCTGGATTATGAAATATTATGCAATTAAACTAACATATTTTTTCCCATTTAATAGCCAGAAATAAACTTCTTTGATTATGGCTCAGCTGCCTTTCCCCCTCTACCAAAATAATTTCAGAAAAGTGCAGCCTGCCTCTAGAAACAGCTTAAAAACAAGGGGTTTAATGAAACAGAGTTAAACAAAACCCCAGACCCAGTCATCCTTCCCACCCAGGGCTGCCAGACGTTCACGGCCACCCAAGCCTGATCTGAGGGCTCAGCACAGCGATGCTGAACAGAGGACCCCGCAGCCCGGGGGGTCGCGGACACGGGTGGGTGGGTGGGATGGTGCCGGGGGGCCTCCTCGGCGGCGGAGTGCTCATTCCCTGCTGCGCAGCTCCATCTAGGGGCTGCTGCCACCCGGAGAGCAGCCGGCCGCAGACATGCTCCCGGGCAGGATTCCGGGAAAGGGCAGCACCGGGAAGGGGAATGCCGTGGCTGTAGGAGCCCCAGAGTGTGCCAGCTCCGGAGCTGCCTCCAGCCCTGCTCAGGGGTATGGGAGCGAGAAGGATTTTGTTATCTAACGTGCTGCAGCCCTGGCATCAGCAGGATTTGAGCCTGGGAAGCGCAAACAGGATGCAGTTGTTTGGGCAGGCAGAGGTGACTCTTCTTTGTGATGGCACTGGACACATTGCTCAGGCTCTTAGAAGCAACTCTCTTTCCATCAGGTCTCAAACCTAATCTGAATAAATTTCTTCACTGAAAGGGTGGTCAAGCATTAGAAAAGGCTCCCCAGGCAAGTGGTAGAATCACCATCCCTGGAAGTGTTCAAAAAACGTGTGGATGGGGTGCTTGTGAACAGGGTTTAGTGGTGGACTTGTCACTGTTATGTTAAGGATTGGACTCGATGATCTTGGAGGGGAAGTTTCTGGTATGGTTTTCTTTGCTGTACTATGTAGAAAGGACTTTAATGAGGACCAGGTCTGAGGTTCTCTGAGGAGGACCTTGTTTTTCCGCTCCTCAGGAAGCTCTGTATCCCTCATGTCCCATGAAGCTGTTCAGGGGGGAGGAAAACAGATGATTATCAATGTTGGGCTCTGGGGGGGAATGGGACATTGCAGCCTTTACAGGTGCCATGAAGGGAAAGAAAAAGCAAACCCCATGGCATTATGCATTTTCCTTTATAGGAGAAATAAACCCTAAAAATGTGCAGATTCTGAATGTCTAACATAGGGAAGGGACTGGGGAAGTCCAACTGTGAGCCAAGTCACTCTGCTCCAGGCTTACCGGAGAGCTGGTGAGTGGTAATATGACCAAGGACTAATTGCCTTCAAATAACTGGAAAACCAGCTCCAGGGTAGCTACAGCTGACAGGGAACCTGCTAGCTCTATCTGAAGCATATTCAGGAGCAGATCAGCAGCAGCGAGAGTCTGCACATAAAGTCAAGACTCGCAAGGATTTGCTAGTTAATGTTACCAGAGGAAAGATTGCAGTTATGCCACAGCAGTGAAAGGAACACCCTAATCCTTAACTGAGTTTGCTGACAACCACAGTTACATCACACTTACCCATTTTTCAATGTTTTAGATTAATTTTGAGGGGGTCCTTCTAAACTGAAGAAAAATTGGCCAGAAAATGAGATCTTTTCTCTTCTGTATGCAACAGTCACCATGTCTTAACATAAGGTTTCATGAAAGGCCAAATTCCTATCAGTCTCAGCAGAAAGAGTAACAAGCAAAGGAAAGACCAGCAAGCGAAAACACCTCGTTGCAAGAAAGAGTCAGGGAGACTCAATGAAATGTGATTATTTATTTAGAAAGTAATTGCTTTATCACTGGTAGATGTCAGTGAAACAGAAACATTCATCACCAGCCTGGAGCTACCACTGAGCTAACATTCACATTCCCATGCCCTGTATGCCATGTACTGAGGTGTACGCTGTTCGCTGCAGCCAGATCAGTTGTGGATGAGGGGGAGAAAGGGTAGCAGTCCTTTGGTGTCCTGGTGAAAGGCTTGGCAGAGGTAAAGGGGTAATTTCTCGTTTTCACATAGGTAGCAGAAGTGTGTGCCTGTCATGGGCCAGAGACGTGAGGTAATGGAAAGTTACGACAGTGGAAAGCAAATAGAATCCTGCCCAGGCTTCTGCACCTCCAGGTCCTCTAAGGCTCCCTGTTCTTCAGCAGCTTGTCAAAACACACAGGTCCCTACATGCAAAACAATTACAGAGGAGCACTGATGTATTTGCCTGTGTGCTGAAAAGACTAAAGGTAGTGAGAAGCCTTCACCTGAAAGGAGGGGCCATCGTGTCAAAAGGAAAGGTTGAGAAATACTGGCCTCTGCAGCACACAGGGTGCTTTACCCCCTTCACATCTCCCCATGACTGCACCCCGTCCAGCCAAAGTCTGTGGATCACGGTCCTTCACTGCCTGCTGGAGAGCTGCTCCAAAGATCCCCTATCTGTCCCTGTGTTCACCAAGAGGTCTCCAGTGGCAGGCTTGAGTATTTTGTCTTTTCTGTGCTACTGTATGTAGAAAATCAGAAAAAATTAAGTCTAAATCCTGACACCCTCCGAGAGCTTAAGCTGTTTCCCAACGTGAGTTTTAAAGGCTGTGACTTGTGTCCCTGGTGAGGTCTTGGAGGAGTTGTGGTGGTTCCACATGTCTAAGGAGAGGACCACCAGTTCTGGTGTGCAGAGGAAGTGGTGACTTTCTCCCCTCTTTTTGATGTCTCCAGATATGAAAATCTCCAGAGCTCCAGATTTTCATATCCCATACCCCTTCTGCGGTTAAAAAACAAACAGACACATATTTGCATTTTTAAGATGTACAAATGAACCATCCCCATAGATATTTGACTACATGGTTGTGCAGTGACACTTGCTGTACTTGCCTTTCTCCTGGAGCAAAGCGAGCATGTGTGCTTTGGATTAGGCAAAGTGTTTCACTGAGAGACTTCACTGAGAGCAAGGACACGCTGTTGATTCACTCTGCAGCATCTCCTGGTGACTTGCTCCTCCTTGTGCCTAACAGGAAAGCTGGGTAAAGAGAGAAGCTTGACTTGCACCTCTCCATCCTTGGTGGAGAAAATATGAAGTGTGCTACTCAGTAAATTAAATACATGCATAAATTAAATACATGCATTCGTGGTGCCTTTGAGAAGTGTTCATTCACCCGAAAGCTGAACTCAGGCTCTGGCTGGATTTATAAATGTCTTTTGGGTGAGTACAGGATCCAAACAAATAATTCCTGTCTCTGTAGCTGGCCTTGGAGAATTTTATTAGCTAATTAAGGTGCCAAATGCAAAGGACAGAACTGAAGCCACAGTGTCAGTTAAAATTTAGTTACTCTGTTAATTGAGTTGAGGAAGTCTGGATTATATCATAAGCTGCTGGCATCCTGTATGGCTATTAGAATATTACCATTCATTTTACTGGAGAATGCAAATAGCATCACTGTCATACTGAAGGATGGCATAGCATGTAACAGGATGGTGGAAAAGCTGGTAATTTTATAAAAGTTTATAAATTTTGGTGTGTGGATGGCCTAGTGAGCTGGATCTCTGCAATGCTTTCCAGGACACAGGACGAACAGGGACTATTTTTTGTGTCAATGCAATGAAAATAACATACAGATTCTCTGGAGCAGGGAGAAGGGAAAGCAATTTTCATGTAATTGATGTTGTGAAGCTTATCAGAAATTCTTCACTTTTAGGACTGTTTCAACAATGAAATTACAGGTTTTTAAATCCTCCCACACAATGCAGTCATATAGTAATATCACTAATTGTTGTGATACAGTATTATTTACTCCCAAGTACTGCCTTTTTTATTGCTGGTTTAAAGTACATGTGTCTGTATGTGTTTGTATCTATCAATCTTCTGTCTAAACCAAATCTCTCTGCTTAGCTTGAGAGTCCTGTGGGTCCTCTGCACTCAGCCTGTGCCAGAATGTTGACTGCCCACGGCAGAGCTGCAGGTAAGCTGAAGCTTTGGGAGTGGATGCTTCCACCACAAAGCCAAAGGTTTTAGGAAGTGGAGAGATCCAGCAGTGTCTAGGAGAATCTGAAGTCTGTATTTCTGATATTTCTGGGGGGAGCGTGGAGACAATTTTAATTCTTTTTTCTCTATGGTGATACATGGAAACAATGTTCCCTAAAACATGCTCTTTACTGGTCAGCCACACAGGGTGATTTTTATTTTATCCTAATTCCCAGTGTGTCTGTCTATACAGTGTGGACACAGCTGGCTCGTGGATCTCACTTGGTAATACTATTTGTTTGAATTCTGGTGACTACTCAAATGCACCAATGACTACTGCAAAGGCTGCTTTGAATACAGCAGCTGTTCTTTCCACCTTATCTTCTATGTTTTGCACCTGCACACAAATATACAAAGCCCATAACTTTATCTCGCATATGCAAAATGATCTTCAAGGGCATCAACAGAAAACAGGGGCAAACAATAATTAAATACATGCATTTATCCCAGTTGCTTTACTTTTACTTATTTATCAGCAACACAGTAGTTTCAAGTAAAAAGTCCTCAGAAGACTGATTCCCTTTCATTAAAGGGAAAAAACACCTATCTCATGCACATAACCATGACATGAAAAATGCAAGTTTAAGTCTCTCCTTTGCCTCAATCTGGACAAGTTTCTATGACTTGGGCAGGCTTTTTAGTATCAGATATGGGAATGGGGGTCCTAGAAATATTTAGCTGAATTTTTGGAGGTTTGACTGCTCCACTAATAACTTCTTAAAGATCTACAGTTTCTAGTGCCAGCTCCTTACAGCACCTGGACAAAGATTTCCCCAATTCTGGTTATAAAAAGATGGCAAGAGGTCTGCCAGGACATGATTAGAGCCAGAAAACTTTGATTTCTAATTAATTAATTAATTAACTTTAAAGGAGTTTGGGACTTTGAGATCTAATCAAAATGAGGTCTTTATTTCATAAATTGGATTATTTTCAGAACATATGCATTTCAGAACAGAAAATTTGCATTTATGTCCCGGAATGAGCTTATGGAGTACTTTTACCCCTGTACTGTCCTTTCAAGGACTTAATGTTAGTAGTAGGTGAAGTAACCGTAATATTACACATCTGCCAAGAGAAGTAATTTTTTTGTTCACCATGTCACTTTTACAAATATCAGGTTTTTTCAGGTATCCTTTTTAAGTATGTGGGGTTTTGGTTTGTTTCATTTTGTTTCTGACGCTGTGAGATGAAGGTAAAACACGGTCCAATTCCTTCTTGAAATGATGGTTCGAGACCCCGAGGGCCTGTGCTGCTTCAGCACTCACCTGCAGGAAAGGGAAGGCTGCAATCCTGCTGCTGAGGGTATCTTTTGAAGGAAAAGGTCTGTCATCCCAGAGCTAGTAGGCATAAAGTATTACAGTTCCCATTGCACAAAACAACAGCCTTTTTACGAGCAGACATTATTCAAGCCATAAAACCCGTGCATGTTTCCGTCCTCTGTTAAATGTGTCTCTAGATCTATCCAGGGAACAACTGCTTTTCCAGTTTATTTGTACGGGTGGAGTTGAGGAACACATTTAATGTTTGTTGCACAATCCCCTGCTATTCAGACTTATGGATTGCTCTTTCCCTACTGCTCCCAGTGCACTGCAGCCCTGGCCACATCCGTCCCAGCATGGAGCTGAGTGAGCCAACCCCAAAACATGCTCTGATGGTACAAGGTATTGCCTAGTTGCATTTCCTCTACCTACCATCTTTCTTCCAGTGGTGCCTGTGAATTCAGCAGGAGAACAGGGTTTTTTTCTGTGTCACCTGCTGGGACTCAGTGCTGCCCAGCTGTCCCCACTTGGTGCCTGCAGAGTGTTGGTTGCCAAAGGAAAACCCACTCCAGGAGCAAGCTGGCAAAGATGTAATGGGGATGATGGCAGGTAGAGTTCATGCCTGTGCCTCAGCCCTAATTGGCTTTCTAGTATAAGTGCAGGTAAATTCCTTAGAGAATCAGATAAGGAAGATAAAAGCCTAACACAAAATAAATGGAGAAGACCCCCCTACACTCCTAAATGAATGGTTTTAGTGCTTCTGTGTTTGGATATAAATGTAGAAACACTTCTAGTTTTCTATGGTTTTTATGGGCACTTAGAGCAGCCCAATTGTTCTGTACTTGCTGAATATTTTTTTCTTGGAAAATTTCTAGTGTTAACTAAAAATTGATCTCCTCTTTGTGACTAAACATTTTAGCAAAGGTGGACAGTGTTCGTGATCTGCCTTAGCTAAACAATACTGTGTCATATTAATCGGACGTGAATTTTTTGCACACATGATCATGCTACAAACAAGGAACAAATTTTCATCAAATGAACAGGTAGAACTTCTCTAAATTTAATTGTTGTTGGTATTTTATTGTTTTATCCTGATATAGTGGCAAATAAATTATAGAATTATCCAGCTCACCACCTCTGCATTTTCCTGCCCCAGAAAAGAGAGTTACACTAATGGAAAAGGGATGTTGAGGTTTATTTGGTGCTAGAAAACAGTAACAGAAAAACTGAATGCTATGGAACTCCAAGTTGTAGACTTCAAAGGGAACACACCTGTTATGCTTTACTAGCTGGGTCCTGTGTTCTAGACAATAAGTCTAGTCCCTAGACAATAAATTAATTTCCTAGGAATTAATAACTCCTTATTATGATTGGTTAGCTACAAAAATCTGCTATAAGTATAGGCACTGTCATGTCTCAGCAGTTGGGGGTAACAAGCTGAACATCATTAATCCATCCTTTGGAAGATCTTCTTTGTAGATAAGGCTTTGATTCACAACATTCTCCTTGAGATAAGAGGGAGTGCCTGAGTCTCTGCACAGTCACAGTCAGGTGCTGGTTTGATGTTGCCTGTGCTTGGGAGTGGAAACAACCACTCAGGTGAACAGTGCAATGAAAACAGTCCATTAACTGGTGGAGTTACATCATGTCTGGGGAGCTCAAAGAACAGAAACTGCAGCCGTGCAATGTAGAAAGTACACTTGAGTAAAGACCCTACTGGGGCTCCTGTCATGCCTTACCAATACTAAGATTTATTGTATTTCAAGGGCTTTGTTGTGGTCTCTTTAGGTTGAGAGTTTCCTTTCGTGTGTTGGATGTTCCTGTTAATGTCAAAGCTAGTTGTCATGGCAATTTTTAAATTGTTTAATGGGCTTTTTAAGTCTTCTAGAGTTTAAATCATACTGTACTGCATTGGGTTTGCATGGCAAGGTTTTTGCAGAGAAGGCTACAGGGTGAGAAGATACCAGAAGCTTCCCCTATGTCCAACAAAGCCAATGCCAGCCGGCTCCGAGATAACCTGCTACTGGTCAAGGCTGAGCCCATCAGAAACATCACCCCATAACTCTCCATCTTCCAGAAAACCTTTTGCACTTTCCAAAGCTAACTATAGCCCAAATAGCAGTGGTAAAGAGATATGTTTTCTGGGCTTTGTGCTAATATACACTACTTTTTGGAAAAGTACCGTCCCCCCCAAAACTGCAAAAGAATTCTACAACATCTGCTCTATGGTCAGCACTGTTTGTCTGGGCAGAGGTATAGAATGTCTCATTCTGGTTTAATTGCATGTAACATGTAAAACTTTTACTACATTTGCCTCTACAAAAAAAGATTTCTCTTTCTTTCAGTATCTAGAGTCTCACCTGAAATTGGTAAATATTAGTTGACTTCTATCAGCTGTGGGAATGAAGCCTTTCCCACTCTGTTAATGTAGGTGCCTCAGGTATTTCACAATGCCTGTGGAAGGCAGCCACTTCATCAGTAGCCCAGTGTTTTCATTGCAGAATGACAGCAGTAATAGCAGGAGGTGAAAATTACACTGTGAGACTTCTGAGCTCTATTAGCTAAGAGGGGTGTCTAAACTCTTTGCTCTAACTTATCCTGGAATGTGCAATAACAGGTAATCTAGTCCTATAATGCTTAGATAAATGACTTCTTTGCTAACCCAAGCATTGATGTTACTGTGGTTGTATTTCCACAGCACCTGGGTGGGCAACTATGCAGCATGCTCTATGCTTGTTGGGCTTTCAGCCTGGATTATCACAAAGAGTTTTAAACAGAGTCAGCCAATCCATTCATTTTACCTTTCATTAAACTTACCTCTTTTTTTCTGGGGTGTAGAGGTTGACAGAACAGATAAATAGAGTATTTACAGTAATGCTGGAGTCAAGAACATGAAGAAACTGAAAGAGGAAGGGGTTGGTAGGAAAAGCTAACATCTCTAATTAGATCAACAGAAAAAACCCACAGTGTTCTAGCACAGAAGTCCTCATTATTCAGCAACAGCGACTTACAGTCCCTACAATTGTCTAAGCTCTATCAGATGGTGTAATAAAAGACTTTATTGCTCCCTACAAATGCCAGGTCTCTTATATAGGAATTGTCCCACTACACTGCATATCCAGTCATAAATGTTATATATCCTTCCCCCTAGCACAGCAAACCATGACTTGAAATAAAACCCTGTCTGACATCTTCCTGCTCTTCTACCCCATCTCCTCTGGGGCTAAGCTCTAACCATGTACAAACACTTACTAATTGTAAGCAAGTGGATAACAGTTTCAAAGCTAAGGCTGCACAATACTACTTGCTTGCTGCTGGGAAATGTAATTTCAAAAGCCAGACCCTTGGATCACTTGGCACTTCTGCTAGACCAGGCCATGCAACTGAGCTTGTTATTGGTTCCAGTAACTACAGTCCATTCCCTGCTTCTGCTCCTTTTCTGGTCATCTTCCTTTCTGATATATTACCATGGAAACAAATCTTGAAAAAAGAAGTATTCACAAGCAGGTGGTTTTGGTTTTAGATACCATCTCTTCAGTTTTCACATTTACAGCACTGGTCCTGTTGGGGGCATTCTCTTTCTCCAGCTGCCACTAGATGGTATTGCTTCAGCAGGCACCTTCCCACCTGCTCTGCACCCTTGCTGAGACACAGACCACCAAAAAAGCAGGGGCTGGCTTTATTTTTTATATTCTTCAAGCATCTCCTGGCAAATGTTGTTGAGGACAATGTCTTAGAAAAGCAGATATTTAGTCTCGGAATTGACAGCTTCTTGTGCTTGCAGCACAGTTTCTGCTTAAGGGCAAGTTTTGTATTTGCTCTATAATCCAGAAGGTAAGACAGGTCTGTAGTCTGCCTGAAATTTCAGAATTCAGGTATCGAACCTGAAGCAAACAGGCAAAACTTTGTATGCTCCAAGTCTTAAATAACTAACACGAAAACACAAATGAAAAGCTTATTTTTCTCTCACAGTTGCAAAATTTTTCTAATAGTTTTGTATTTCCTTTCTGTGCTCGCAAAAGAAAAGCAGTTGAACATACAGGAAGTCATTCAGCAAAATCATTATAAGTCTAGTAGATGAAAGCATTAGTGTGATAAGATATGAAGTAATTTTATATTAAAAGTTAATGACTTGGACTGTTCAGCCTTAGGAGATTCACTACTTTCTAATCCTTTATGCACATCTTTATGGTAAGTTTATACGATGTGAAACTTATTCCACTTTTATGTTTCCATGTTTTGTTCTTTTCTTATTAAACTGACTTATGTCATTATTTTTCCTACTGGAGAAACAAACAGGAAAGTCAAACCAGAAGTGGAAAGAACATCATCTAGCGATTAAATGTTCTCCGCATCCACATTCATACTTTTTTAATCATACGATTTATATCTTAACTATAACTTAACTTCACTGATTTTTTTGATACATTATTTTTATTCATTGAGAAATAAACTCAATTCATTGAGTAAACAAAACCTGCTCCCACAGGTTTGTGGAATTTTGTGAGTGGCTAGCTTGATTTTAATTAGATGTTTTGAAGAACTAGTTGGAAGGTTTAAAGTAGTGTTGCACAGCAAACCCTCCTTGCATCCCCATCCAACTGAGTAGGGGCTACAAAAACCCCCCTTGTCCACACCAGCCCTCTTCTGCCCCCCTCATGCAAACTGTCTTACTGGTTCAGCTGGCAGTGGAATCAAACATTAGGAGGACTGTTCTATTTTAAAAGAGCACAAAATTGGTTGGTTTACAGTGAAAGTGTGACCACAAGAGCCAGACCTGACCCTGTAAGCACTGAACTGCCTGAGCTGTGCTGCATCTGAACGAGCAGGAAAGAGTCGCCAGCCAAGCTACGTTCATTGCTGGGAAAAAAAATGCTTCTAACAACATTCAACTTCTTTCTCACATATACTGGAGAAAACATAATAAAAGGCCTCACTATGCAGAATCAGAGGGCAGAAAATGAGTGCTGAAGACAGTGTTGCTCCTTGCCTTCCACCTTTACACACTACAGCTGCCAGTGCAATTTAGTGTCCCTTGCCTCTAGCCCAGGCAGAAGAAACTCACTCTGAGTAAGGTCTGAGAGACAAGCACACAGCAGGAACCATCAAGAACAAAGTGCTTGTTTCCTGATCTTACTGATTGCAAGGAAAACAACCCTCTCGTATTTCTTCTCTTGCAGGGCAGCAGGATGCCATGCTGGCCCAGGAGGGAAAGAAGAGGCCACTGTGCTGTGTGGCACTGCAGCAAGAAGCAGGGCAGAGGCCACCGTGCTGGGCTGCAGGAATGCTGGATATCTGCACACTGCAGGAAAACATGAGGAAGGAGTCATGTGTGGAGTTAGTGACTCACACAATTAAGATTTGGCATGGCTGAGTGGGAAGATAGCAACATGGCTTTCCCATAAAAGGGGCAAATATGTTATTGCTGTGGTATATGAGATTTAATTAAATGGCAAGGTCAATTCAACTGCTTCCAGAGCTTTTGTTTGGAAGCTTGCAAGGCTTTGTTTCCTGCTAAAGCTGTTCATTGAGTATTACCAATTAGTTCCCCTGAAAATGAGACTGATTTCATAGCAGAGACTGTAACACTCTGGGCTTCTGTTGAAAAGCTGTGTTCAAGTCAGTTCCTTGGTGAGTATTTAAGCAGAGTAGCTTCAACAGGAACATGAATTAATAGCTTGAACAGAGTATCACCTTGGAAATGCTTACTGCCCACCAGGCTAGAGGAGAGTGAAGTCTGCCTGAGTCCTTAGTCTCTCATTTGCAGCACCTGTTAGTTATTACCTGTTTCTCTCAGATTTTGACCAGAAGTTTTTTCTTTGTCTGGAGAAGGAATTTCAATTTAGTGCCAGGAGAGCAGGAAACCTTTAAATGAACAAACCCTCCTCCTAGCAGGACCACGTAGAGACGATTTGCAGTTTCCTTTTAGCAAATGCCTTAGCCCTGTGTTATTTCCTTTATGGTGTTTTGTACTGGTGATTTCATCAAAATGTGTCAGTTCCATGAGGTTTTTTGGCTCCAAGACCACTGCCATTTGCTGGTAAGCCTTGACCTTTACCCAAGACATCTGATGGCAATTTTGCTGTGCACAGACACTCTCCATCTCCCTCAAGGAAAGCACCCATACAGTGGCACTGATTGCGCTGCTGTTTCGAGCTGGCAGAGAACCTGCACAGGGTGGTTTTCTCTGTAGAGTCAACTCTGCTCAAGCCCAGCAGAAGCTGCTGCCATGGTCCAGACCCCAGGCTGCCCTCCATTGCTCCATCCCCTCTTCCCTCAGTCCCTCCATCTCTCCACCCTTCTGTCCCTGCATGCCTCCATCCTTCCATCCCTTCATCCCTTAGTCCCTCAATCTCTCAATCCCTTCATCCCTCCATCCATCCATCCCTTCATGCCTCCATCCCTTTGTCCCTCCTTCCCTCTGTCTCTTCACCCCTATATTGCTGTATCCCTGCCTCCCTCCATCCTTGCATCCCTTTGTTCCTCCACCCCTCCATCCCTCCACCCCTCCATCTTTCCATCTCTCCATCCCTCTGTCTCTCCATCCTTTTGTCCCTCCATCCCTTCATTCCTCCATCCGTCCATCTTTTCATCCCTTCACCCCTGCATCCCTCCATCCCTTCATTCCGCATCCCTCGATCCTTTTATCCCTCGATCCTTTTATCCCTCCATCCCTCCACTCCTCCCTCCATCTCTCCCCTTCCCGGCGGGGTTCCCCGCGCTGCAGTTCCCACCTCCCACCGCTAGGCCGCGCCATCCCGGCGGTTGCTATGGCGACAGCGGCGCTGCCCCTCCGCGCAGCGCGGTTGGCTGCCGCGGGTTGCTGAGGCGGCGCAGGGGCCGCGGCGGGGCCGCCATGGAGCGGTTCGGGCCCGGGCCCGTGGAGCGCCGTGCCCGTGGCCGAGTTCAGGCCGTGAGTGCCGGGGCGCGGGCAGGGGGAGGGCTCGGCGGCGGGAACGGCCGGGCGGCGAGATGCGGGGAGGCTGCGCGCTAGGCCGCGGCGGGGGGAGGAGCGGCCGGCACCGCCGGGAGGCCTCCTGGGGGGACCGGGGGAGAAGCGTTCGCGGGGCGGGAGCGGCTGGTGGAGGGCCGCAGCGGGAGGGAGAGGAGGAGACCCCGGGTTTGCCTGGGTCCCCCCGAAACCCAGGTGGAGGCTGCCGGGCCGCAGCGTTACCGCTCCGAGCCGGGCTGAGCTCCGAGCCGGGCTGAGCTCCGAGCCGGGCTGAGCTTACACACGAATGTTTGTTTTTGCTGCGTAGGGAAAGCGGTGAGAGTATGTCAGTATATGAAAAGTATTTGTCAGCAGTGGAGTTTTTAACTTTGGTAATAAGCTGGAGGTCATCTTACTCTTCTGTGGGTAAGTGCTGATAGAAGAGTTTCTGATTTCCGTAGGAAGATTCTGAGTGGAGTTGTGCTCGCCACTCCCGAGACCCCGAGGCAAACGCTAGTAAAGGAAAAGATTCCGAATGCCCTTCTTTTTTTATGCTGCCTAAATGACCAGCACATGGCCGGCAGGAAGTGCTGTTGGCTGCAGTGTACGAGCTGTGCGCGGCTGCACGTGACTGTCAGAGGATGAGAATTTTTTTTCCCCACTTCCACTTTTTTTCCAAAGAAACGTCAAGATTAAAACTGATTTCAAGCAATGTGCTATGGCACAGATATGTCTCGATAAAACTTTTCGAAACTACTTATGCAAAAAATGCTTTGAAGGTGCCTGGGAGTTTTAAGAATTATGTATCCCTGGCTTGAGTTGGCTTTTGTGCATATTTGTGTTTCAAAGCCCTTAAGGACACATGCCCTTGAATCAGGGTGTCTTTGAAAGTCACAAGGATATTGCCTGGCTGATGTGTTTGCTTGAGCATAAAATGATGTGGTCAGCCAGGCAGAGTGAGTGAGAACTGGTGGAAGCACACACAAAACAAGCTCTGTGTGGTGTTTTGTAAACATAAAACCTGTTCTAGCAGATCAAGTTCAGGGAGACCTTACCAAGAACATAATCCTTCATAGTGATTCTCTGGGTTTAAGTCTGTGAAGGCAAAAGAAGTTTTAGTGTATTGGCTTCATGTTCTGAGTATTGCTACAGTTATTCCAGCTTTCTTAATGGAAGCTGATAACTTATTTTTAAGTAGAGGACCAATACCCCCAAAAAAGGGAACTTTCAGTAGTTAACTGTTAAAATCATTCTGTGTACTTCCCTCTATATCCCAGCCTGTAGAATTTGTCATTTTCCCGGACTTGTAGTTACTGAAAAAAAAAAGAAAAAGAAATGAACTTGGCAAATTTTAATGCAGAAAACTGTCATGTGACAAGTGCATGTGACTGATATTAGATATTTAATAATTATGTGATAGTATACTGATAAATGTATTAACATAACTCCCCTAAGTTGTTAATGCTTGCAAAGCAGTAACAGGGAAAAAAATCTAACGATTGTTTTTAATCTTGTTTTTGAGCTCTGACTGGCAGAATCATTACATCATTTTGAATACTCTCATTTTTATTGCAGCAAACAAATGCATATCCCAAGTCTTTTGCTTCTAAACAGTACATTTACTCAGTTCTTGAACAGTAATTTGCTTTGGTTTGGGACAAGTTCTTGTCCTGTTTCAGGTGTGTATATTGTGACTTTCTTCTGTGTGTAACTTCTCTTATTTATTTCAGAAATGAGGGTTCATTAACATCAACTTTAAGAACGCTTCTGTTCTTCACAGCTCTAATGATTACATTACCAGTTGGGCTATATTTTTCATCAAAGGCTTATGTATTTGAAGGTAATTCTGCTTCTGCCAATTAGTATTATTATTACAAAAAAAGAGGAAAAGCACAATCCTGTAATAGCATCTTTATTCTTCCTGTTTTGTTTCCTTCTGCAGACCAAAGGTTCCGTAATGTCTAATTAGAACAGAAAATTATATAAATGGTCAATGCATCCTTCCCTGCATTGTGATCTGCAATCCAGTGTTTGCTGTTTGTTATGCAGTGGCTTATATAGCACAGAGGTGCATTGTTCCCCTTACCTAAAGGGTATCTAACACCACCCTACAGCAGACTTTTGTCAGAATCATCAGGGATATGTTTCCTGCAGGTATTGCAAACTAATCATGTGTTCAGGGCAGAATAATGTTGTTTGTGGAGTTTCTCTTTTGCTTTTTAAAACATCTGTATTTGTAAGTGTAAACAAGTTAATTCATATATGCAATTTCAGATATTGAATGTGGTTGCTTGTAGAACTTTAATTTAAAAAAAGAAGGAAGAGGGATTTTTAACTGTTTGTTCGAACAGCTAGCCATGTTGTAGTCTCAATTCTGCAAGGCTTTAATACTTTTCTCCTGCAGTACTATCTCCTTCAGAAGTGGGGAGGAGGGAGGGAGAAGGCAGCTGCTTTTAGGAGCAGTTTGTGAGTATGAAACTGAGTTGTTCCAAGGCCGTTCTCTTTGGTGTGTACTGCTGTATGTAGTACACAGAAGGCTCAAAGCTTGTTAAGTAACTTTCAAGATCCCTTTTAGCTTTTTTTTTTATCTGAAGTGTAGCAAACTGAGCCTTAACTTCACTGTTAATGACAAGATCTGTCAGCACTGAAAGGATTGAGCTTGTCTTTGAAGGGTGGTATTTTTGGAGTGGTGTAATGTGTGGTTTTTGGTTTGCTCTTTGGGGGATTTTGTTGGGTTTTTCTTAAATTAATTAAGGGAAACAATATTTTGGTGTTTGCTCTTCCGATATTTGAAGGCTTATTTCATATGAGATGTGTTCATGTAATTTAGCTGGTGGGGAGTTACTGTTTTATGGTCTAAATATAGAAGGTAACAGTCCTCTAAATGTAATTGTTCCACTGTTTTCTCCTGTTAAAGTGGCAAATAAATTACAGAATTCTCCCCCTTCTTCCCTCCCCTCACCCCCTCATTTTCCTGCCCCGCAAAGAGCGTTAGGAAAAAAGGATGTTGAGGTTTATTTGGTGCTGGAAGATAGCAGCAGAAAATGTTGTAGATAAGCTGTTGACATCAAATCCCGGGGTATTTTATCTTAAACATTGAACACTGCAGTGTTGCTTTGTTCCAAAAGTAGTTTCAGGGCCTTTGACTATCACGGTGAATTCTTTCCTACGAATCATTTTGAGCTCAGTCTTTTGATACAGGAGCACTTGTAACTTTGGCCTTTAGGAAGAATTGTGACTTGCCGTGTCAGAGTTCCTAATAACTGATATTCTTTACTCTCTTTGTTTTCCCAGGTTCCTTAGGAATGTCGGACAGAGACAGCTATTTCTATGCTGCCATCGTGGCTGTAGTTACTGTTCACGTGGTGCTTGCTCTCTTTGTTTATGTAGCGTGGAACGAGGGCTCGCGGCAGTGGCGGGAAGGCAAACAGGACTAGAACGAAGATCATGTCATCTGGTGTCTACAGACTGTAAATCAGGGGGTTTTGTGAGCTGAAGGAAAAGCGTTCTTCAAAATGTATAATACACGTGTACAAAAGGAGGCTGGTGCCTCAGCTGTGGTTGAAATAAGACTTGTGCTCATCTTGCCTGTGTACCCTTGTTTTCTGTGATGTTGATGGAAGTTGTTCTTTAGCCAGCCTCTGTTACATCAGGCTGAGGAGGTCTTCACCTGCAATTAGAATGGAATAATTATATATTTTTGAAAACTCCTGTAGCTATTTTTGCCTCTGAAATAACATTGGCATGAAGCAAGCATTACATTTTCAAGGAATTAAATTGCTAGTTAAAAAAGCTGCGTTACTTACTGTCCAACTATAGTGGAAAAGATTGAATTTCACTTTGCTGTGGATAGTTTCCTGATTTGTGGGGAGTGTTGTTTAACCCCAGCCAGCAACTGAGCACTATGCAGCTGCTCACTCACTCTGCCCTCCCAGTGGGATGAGTGGAGGAATCAGGAAAGCAAAGTGAGAAAACTCATGGATTGAGATAAAGACAGTTTAATAGGTAAAGCAAAAGCTGCACACTCAAGTGTGCTTGTTTTCAGCACAAATCCAAACCATAGCCCCATGGTAGCTATTATGAAGAAAATTACCTCCATCCCAGCCAAAACCAGCTCAGTGGGACAGGTGTAATTAATACATTTCTGAGTTTAGAAGTAATTTCAAGAAACAGAATTGTTTAGGAACTCAGGTGATGTCTTTCTAATGTGAAATACAACTTTTTTGTTTGTTTTCAAATATATTTTTTATTGCAGTGTAAAATTCAATCTTCAATTTCCCTTTATCTTGATGATACAAAGGAAAGGGCATAGCATATTTTTTGTATGTCTTTACACAGGTATGTATCTCCTTGATATTTGCTAAAGGATGCAGTTGGATTTCCTGTGGTAAAGCAGTGTCAGTAACAGCTATAAGCTGCTGGAATGGATGGCAGGGGAAGGACCAAGAGAAACAAGCTGTATCCATCTGTAAATGGTGTCCTTTATGAAGCAGAGAACACAAGAGTGACCACATAGAAAATTGCCTTCTCTTCATGAATACTTACTTGTACACTGTGAAATGATACAATATGTTGATTGTTTTCTTTCTTCCTTGGTTGTGTGTATAACTTTCTCTAGTCAAACCATAGTGAGATTTTTTGTGTTGTGGGATAACCCGAATTTCATTCCACTTCTGTGCTGTTAGCAAGCTTTTTAGTCTCTGGATAAAAAACTCTCCTAAGGTTCCAGCAAGGCATAAAACTTTCCTAACACTGATAATGGCTGTTAAGCTGTTGTGCTTGAGGTTCTTCTGTTAATTTGAGTTTTCCAGATTAAGGTATTGGTTTAGCCTTTTTTTGAAGTCTTTTGCATAATATGGGGCTTGGCTTGGTTTTGGTGCTGCATATGTCCATGATAGAACCTAGGCATAAATGAGACAGAAATTGGTTATCTCCAGTGGTTTGAGGAATGTGTCACCAAGTCTCAGTCCTCTCTTATCCACCCCAGTGCCAGGTGTGCACAGGCATAGACACCATGGCACACTAATGCAAATCAACTTTTACACTTTGCTTCTGACATGTTAACTTTTCTCATCCAGACCCCTGTTGGCAGGTTGCTGCCAGCAAACTGAAGAATCGTCTGAGTACTTGAAACACAAAGTTAGTTTGTATGTGGGCATGTTGGCTTCCCATTCTCCAGTGTATGAACTGTGCATTGTAGAACAAATACTTCCTTTTAATAAAGAACTACCCTGCAATACAAGATCTGGTAAACAAGCACGTGTGCTGAATAGTTTTTGAATAATGTGTTTAATATATATAGAACAGCATAAAGGAAATATGTAGCACTGCTCACAGTGGAGAAAAAATGAACAGTTAAACCTATGGTAAAAGGATGTTGAGGTTTACTTGGTGTGGAAGACAGTAACAGAAAAACTGAATGTTCTAGAACTCTAAGGTGTTTATTTCAGTGGGAGCACACCTGTTGTTCTTTACTAGCTGGGTTCTGTGCTCTATATGTATTTTATGTTTAACATAGCAGAATCCCTAGACAATAAATTAATTTCCTAGAAATAACAGGGAGATTTTTTCCTTACTATAGCTGTACTACAAAAATCTGAGAAGTTTGACCTCTGCGATAAGTATAGGCACTGTCATGTCTCAGTGGTTGGGGGTAACAAGCTGAGCATTAATCCATACATTGGAAGATCTTTGCAGATAAGGCTTTGATCCACAACATTCTCCTTGAGATAAGAGGGAGTGCCTGAGTCTCTGCACAGTCACAGCCAGGTGCTGGTTTGATGTTGCCTGTGCTTGGGAGTGGAAACAACCACTCAGGTGAACAGTGCAATGAAAACAGTCCATTAACTGGTGGAATTACATCATGTCTGGGGAGCTCAAAGAACAGAAACTGCAGCCGTGCAATGGAGAAAGTAACACTGAGTAGAGATCCTACTGGGGCTCCTGTCATGCCTTACCAATACTAGGATATATTCAAGGGTTTTGCTGTGATCTCTTTAGGTTGAGAGTTTCCTTTCATGTGTTGGATGTTCCTCTTAATGTCAAAGCTAGTTGTCATGGCAATTTTTAAATTGTTTAATGGTCATTGTATTAGTGTTTTTAAATAATATTGTACTGCATTGGGTTTGCGTGGCAAGGTTTTGGTAGTGGCAGGGGCTATACAAGTGTGGCTTCTGTGAGAAGATGCTGGAAGGTTTCTGCTGGGTTCAACAGAGCCAAGGCTGGCTGGCTCCAAGGTGGACCCACCACTGGCCAAGGCCGAGCCCTTCAGCGGCAGTGGTAGCGCCTCTGGAAAGCAAAAAAAATCCTGTGCAATTGGAGCCAGAGAGAAGAATGAAAATATGTGGGAGAAACAGCTCTGCAGACACTCAGGTCAGTGAAAGTGAGCAGCTTTGGCTTGAGCTTAGGGATGCCTGACTTAAATCACTATTACCTGCCAGCACTGAGTAGGAAGTCTGTAGAATGAATGGTTGATTAAGGTACATGAACTGGAAGCAGTCTTGATAGTACATTTGAAACAAAATAAAACACTGCCTACCTATTTTTTGCATTGTAAGAGAGGGCCTAGTAATAACTCTCACTTAACATTTAAAGAAACCAAACACGAAACCCCAGGAAAACAGCCTAACACAAAAACAACAAACCGACCCTCCCAAAAGATGTTATTTTCTCTCTCAGGCCGATGGCAGGTTTAGGCTGTGATTTTGCCACGCTGCAAGGGCAGCAGGGCAAACTAGAGGGCAGGCTTGGCTACCTGATTGCTGTGATGAGTGAGGGAAGGTGTGGTGCTGGATGAAAAATTATGTTCTCAGTGCATTGGTGAACAGTAAAATGTTTGATGTTATTGCAATTTTGATGGCTTTTAGACTGCTGTATTATGGTATTCAGTTGTTACTGTAGTTAAAGAAACTGTGCTTAGGCTTCTGACAGCCCACGCAGTGGGACAGGGTGTGCTGAGAGCCTCAGGCAGGGGATGAGTAAGAGATGGGAAAGCAAAGGGCTCTTAAATAGCAAACTGAGCCAGACATGTATTACTACAAAATAGCCTAATATGGGTATGAATGAAATTTAGATAAACTGCAGCCCATGGGGCAAGAGGAGGAAGGGGTCCTGTGAAGCAAAGGAGTGATTTGGGGAGATGGGGTGAGGGCTGGAATGTGCTAGCCTGGCTTGAGACATGATGACTGAGGCACCATATGCTTTGTTTGGAAGTGTTTATTCCACTGCTTTCCAGGGGATTATGCAAAACCATTGATCTGAAATATTAAATGTAAATCATACAAACTAGTGAGCTAATTCCATTTTTAACTTGCAGCTAAAGTTATTTGTAGGTTGACAGCTTTGCTGTGTGAGATCTGGGACACACTTTTTCACTTTGTCTTGTACAAACCAGGATTGTTACTGGTTCTGAGTCGTCTCTCAGGGCATGGTCGAGCTCTTGGAGTGTAAATTTTTCTTTAAAAATACCAAAGAGCAACTGCCACTTCAATGTTTCATTAGCTCCAATCAATTGTCAGTTTAAGGGAAACACAGAAGGTGCTTGTTTAAGTTGACAGAAAGCAGTGCTTGCTGTGTCACTGCCAAGAGGAGGCCCTCAGATGCTTGAATGGGGCTTGCAAGAAGAAGAAATTGCTGTGTGATTCGGGGCCCCCAGAGTCATTCTCTTCTCTAAAGACATGCCAGTGTCTGGATTTCTCAAATGGTGCATAGAGCTTGAGTCTCTTTGTTAGAAACAAATCACGGTGTTGGGTAACAATGATGAGGTCTAGTAAGATGAGATGGAGGTAAACTCTTGGGAATTGAGTTCTGTTTGAACCTGAAGCAGTAAGAAAAAGGATGGGGGAAATGCATGTGGATTTCTGTAGAAAGTGGCTTTTTAGGTGCTGGTCTCCCAGTTCTGAAACCAAGAGACAGAGCCCGTGGGCGTCCTGTTTCAAAAGGCAGGGATACTGACTGGGAAGCTTTGTGGGGAAGGATGCCCAGGATGAAGAGCTAGGAAAGTTGAGTAGTTAATTTGGTGACTGTCTGGCTGAATACCTGGGACTGAGTTTTCTTGGTGCTGGTTTGCTGTCATGCTTCACAACCCTCTTTTTCCTACTGGCTTTGGATGGCTTGTTCTTGCTGAGATGATTCCCCTGTGTGCCCAGTGTTTTGAGGGGTGATCAGGTGCTCTTACAACAGTACAAACTACTCATAGGCCCAAAAAAAAAAGCTGTTGATGCTTATAGTTGGCATATGACACAGCATGGTTTAATAGTTTTAGTGGAAATGGCCCAGGGCATAGGCACAGAGGATATGTTATTAATTAAAACTGTTTTTAATTGAAGGATGATTTATGAGTGAAAGTAACAGCAGTCAAGTCAAAGTTTAAGAAGAAACACTGTTGTGGGTGTTGGCCCCTGCTGCAGGCACCACTGGGAGCCATTTAATACCTTTGCAGTTTTTCATCCTCGAGATGCAGTTTCTCTTAGCATGCTTGAGTCATTAACATGGTTCTGCTGATGTTGGAGATCAACTGGAAGTTTAGCTTCACAGCTGGAATGCTTCATATTGCTCATTTCAAGGGAATGAGTCTTTTACATGTAGGGGGGTTTATGTCTGATACAGAGAAGACAGAAAGAACCCACCTTGCTCTCAAACCATGTCACACTTTGAGCCCTTTCCTAGAATAATTCCTACAGAATTAGCAAGCATTGGGTAATTCTTAATGTGAAGCCTTATGATAGAGCACTTTCCTTTACAAGCTTGTGTTATGTCTGCAATACAGTGTTTTTTTCTTCAGTGTAAAGTGTGCCCTCCCTAGAAAATCCAAACCAAAGGTGATTCTGATGATTTGGGTGTTAAAACTGTTTTGATTGCTGTTGGCCAACATCCCTGAGACTTGCTGGGTAGACACTGAATTCTGTGTGCCCTGTGTTTAGAGGAGTCGTCTGTTTATCTTAGTGCTTAGTGGCTTTAACATAGCTCCCAGTTTTACTAAATGAAAACTGGACCTTGTTTTTTATATGTGAATTATAATGGGATCTCTCTGCATGATAATGACTGATATGTTAGATTAAGTGAGTTCCTTTCTTCCTATCTAGCATTTATTTCTAAACTGTTATACTTCTGGAAGCAAATATTTCCTATAGTGTGACATCTCTTGTGATCCCTAGTTAAGATTACATTGAGCTTTGTAGGGAGAGACGAGGGTTTTATACCACTTGGTAGGGATTTTCCTTTCCTACCCATATATTTTCGGAATTGTTTGTGCTATCAGCTCTGATACCTGAGGCATGACATCGGTAACGTCAGAGGAAAAAAATTTCCAATTTTATAGACAGTTCCTGTATCAGGTATTTATTTGTCATAGGCCTTGGGTGGAGTAATTAACACCAGAACAGCAGCATATTTCTGTGTTGTCATTTGCTTATAAGATTCAGAATAGTCCAACTCTGTAGTCAAATGTAGTTTTATTTTAGCATATTACAAATCTTAAGAACGTGTAAGTGCACTGAGTAGCGTTGGCAGTGGGATCCAGGCTGCCTTCACTTGTCCAGCTCTGAAAGAAAACTACATTGAGCCTTTTGGTAAGGAAATACTAGAGAGTCCCTTGGGAATGCATCATGGATGCAGCTCGTCAAGAAGCTTGTCCATGCCAAAATGCTGTGTTTGCTTTATATAAAGCTTATGCAAGGGATTAATTTGGAAGCAGAGCTGAGTGGCTTGTGAACTTTCCACCTCGGGTCAGCTGCACTCTGGCTGCATGGTCCAAATTGCAATTTGATGGGATAAACGACTTTTG
The DNA here is from genome assembly GCF_001715985.3 of Manacus vitellinus. Classification (NCBI taxonomy): domain Eukaryota; kingdom Metazoa; phylum Chordata; class Aves; order Passeriformes; family Pipridae; genus Manacus; species Manacus vitellinus. The sequence goes on from NW_021939395.1 coordinate 5,781,977, forward strand.
TGTGCTTTTTATGGACTTTGTTCAAAGAGTGAACAGGTAATTCATCACAGCAGGTAATTCTGCACAGCACCAGAACTAATTTGCTACTGTTTGACTCAGGGGTAGATGGAGTTGCTTTGCTGTGGCAGATCCCAGGTTCAGAAATGGAGGGCAGGTGGGGGAAGTGACTGCAACTTGAATTTTTTTACCCACTGCTCTGCCAAAAATATCTGCCATTCACCTCCATCCATCCACAGGGATTTTCTAGGGATTGTTTCTGGTGAGATCTTGAATCAGTGGCTACTTGGACTGTTACCTAATTTTGCTTAGCTTGATGTTCTCTTCAAAGTCTGTGCAGCTCACATTGTAGCCCACAGTTTTCTTCTTTTTGAGTTCTGAGTATTCCATTAAACCCCTCTTTCAGCACTTTTCTTGACATTGTTCAGCTGGCTTTAGACTTTCCTGGGTTTCTTTCGGGTACACCTTTTCTCTGCCTCATCATTTCCTTCTACATCCTTCTAAAATCTTAAAGTAATAAAAAAGGCTCATTGAAATTTGCACAGCACTGGAGGCTGGTGCTGCACTTGAACTGTGTGATTCCATTATCCTTTCAGTGGTGTTAGCTCTGTGCTTTTGTCCTACTTCACACTTCAAGAGCACAACCCTTCATTTGCCCAAAAGGTTGAGCTGGGAATGAGTTCAGTGGTCAGGGTGCAGTATATCTGGGGGAAGGGTTGGGAGAATACATCAGTGAGCAAATGATAAAGGAATTAAACTAACATGCAGACCCTAATTCTTCACGTATGCCTTGGTGTATGTTCATGTCTTAGTCTTAGCTCTAAGTGGTGTATTGTTTGGGAAAGTACATTCAAGCATGACTAATCTGCATTTGTCTCCCTCTCCCAAAACATTATTTCATTTGAAATGTTTTATTTTTCTGTACTTAAAGAATATTCTTTTATAATCCAAAAGCTATTTTTCATTTTTTCTAGAACAATTGGTTGGAGTGTTTCTATTAATCTTTCTATTATTTAAGCACTTCTATCTGCAATACACAATAGAAACAAATGAATTGATTTTTTTGAGACAAGCTTGCTTTTTATCCTACAAAAACGATGACTCATGAGATTCATCCAGCCCTCATCTGTATTCCTCCCCCAGCTAATAAGTTAAATTCGAGTTTTGTGTTTGTATTAAAAGACAGCCTGTGCTTACCTCGCCAGGAAGCTTGTTTGAACATGGAGTTCAGAAGAGGAAAATTCCTTGCCACAGTAAAACTGTTCTTTGGGCATTAAGGAGCTTTGCAAAGTTTGCTCCCTAAGTGAAGAAAACAGCATTGGATTTAATTAATTGCCCACATTTGGAGTGATCCTAGACTGGCATGCTTGTAAGTCTTCATGGTGATGGCAGAAGATTTGTGGCTCTGATATATGAAGAAACAGCAAAAGGCAGAGACCTGTAATACTTTGTCTTTGAGCCTGTTAATTCTGCACATAGAGAGTATCAGGATGTACAAGATGCTACACTGATCTCAGATGAAAACACCCTCTATTTTCATTCTGACTGAAACAATCCTGCAGAGTGCTGGTGTAACTAAGAAGGAAGTGTAGAGCATGGGGATGGGTGCAGGTACTTCAACTCGGTGTTGCTGTTCTCACCAATGTGGTGAGAAGGCACCCTTAGCTGGAGCTGATTCCATATTAATGCAGCCAAGCCTATTTAAAGCTAAAATGAGGAATGGCCTTGCAGCTCCATGGTGTGGATGGACAATGGGGTTTAGCTGAGAGGAGAGAGCCTTATCAATACAATTCATTGTATAAAAATAGCCAGTTTCTCTGCAAAGCTGGGGATTTTGCATTGGGTTTTTTAAACTAAGAAAGGTCTTCTGAGCATCCAAGTATTCCTTTTTAGTGAAGTCTGAAGAGGTACAGCAAAAGAAGAAGCTGTCCAGAAAGAATTTCACGATCTCTGCATCAGCTTGTTCCTGTTTGGACACTGCACATGAAATTCTGCCTTGCGGATGTTGAGATGACTGGTACTTAACTAAGAAAAGATTGATGAGATTGATTTTCCAGAAACAATAAAAACTTCACACGTATTCCTTCCCTTCACCTTCCCCTGAGGTGGGAGGGACGCGCTGTAATTACAGAGGCTGCACAATAGACATGTCCAGCCAGAACTATAAGCTCCTTCCTATATAACTCCAACTAAGGCCAGACTATCTATGGATTCCTGTTTAAAGGGTTTTGGAGATTTTGCAGCACTTCTGCTTTCCTGGAACTCTCCACAGCAATTATGCTGCTGTGAATGGAGCTCTTGATAGATGAACCTGCAGAAGTGCATGGGATTGAGCTGTGATCTGTACAGCAAAGGCTTAACAGGATCTGCAAGAATGAAGGATGAAAGCAACCTAAACCATGAACTTCACATTTTCTAATGGAGAAAAACACTTTGAGCAGACACAGCATAGGGGAGGAAGAAGAAACTCCACCATGGCAGAAGTGGGGAGTTGAACTCAAAGACTGAAGGCTCCAGAAGGTGATTCACACTCCTGCCTTACAACTCAGTTAGGATTATGGTTGCAGGTGCAGCAAGCACCAGAAGCTTAGGTGAGACAATCCTGCCAAACAGTATTAGGCAGCTGTATGAATAGGCAAGGAATGTCTTTATAGTTTGACAGGTAATATTTAGTTTCTCCCACCCCATCTCCAGACAGCTGCAAGAGAAAAATACTGTGATTGACTGTAGGCCAGTAGGCCAAGAGAGATTTTTACATTTCTGTAACAGAGTGGATTTCATTTCATGGACACTTTAGCACTAGGACTGACCTAAGTGCAAGTCAGGGGGGTTTTGTTTTGGATGCATTTCCCTTAGATGCTATCAGCAGCTTTTCTTAATTTGATTTTCATGAGTAATGTATTGGTTGGACATAATCCTGTGCGTGGACCGAATGTAATATTCCAAACTTAAGAAGGTAAACAAATTCCCAAAGCAAAAGGCACTCTTGGAGACTTCCAAAGCCTCCCTTATGATAAAAGTAATTTCAAAGTAAATATATGTGTGCTGAAAAACATTCAATTTCAGAGAAAAGTAATTTAAGCAGCATGTATTTTTCAGTTTGATGGTGTTCCATATAACACGGTATTAGTTTCCTCATTCATTTGTAAGCGTCTGCTCATTAAGCAAGATCTTCTTTACAAAGTGTAGGGGCTGTTTAAATGCTTTAGGGGATGAGCATATTTATTATGAGCTGATAATCCTTGTAACTTGTTACATTAAAATATAAATGGATTATAGTCCGATGAGAAGCATGAAAGTGATTACTAAACTGTGGAAATAAATGTGCTAGAACCCTAAATAGTGTAATAATCCTCTAAGGGGAAATTGCACCTCATTCATTTATAATTGTATTGTGATGGCTTTGTTTTAGTCCAACTTTGAGTCAATGCCTCCATGAAAATCTCATGACTTGCCTTCCAAAATGACATCAAAGATGAAAGGAGAAAAACAGTCTTGACAAAACCAGGTCACTACATCAGCAAGAGCAGAGTGGGCTGAGCAGCTCTGCTTCCTAAATCAAAGCCTTGCTGCAGGAGCACTGCCACGCTCCCGTTAGTGTGTCACAAGTGCCGTTCTCAGCAGCGAGGGACCGAAAAGTGTCACAACAGCAGAAAAAGGACTGAAGGCCTTGGCCAGAGCCTGGTGCCTCTCCTCTCAGAGCACTGCTGTGCTGAGGTGAGAATGTGGAGGTCCTTGAGGCATCCCTTCTGGGGGATGTCCTAGTCCCAGCTATGATGGAATACACAAGGAATGAGGTGGAATAGTGAATCCTTTGTGCCTAAATCAAGCAAAAGTCCTGGCAAAGGATCTGAGGTGTTCTGCTAGCCCTGTGCTTCCAGAAAAGCAAAGGTCCTTTCCTAGTCTTGGCTAGGAACTCCCAGCACTAGGAGAGATTAAGAGTCTTCTAAAGCATCCACATCTGAACCGTGAGGGAAACGTATGAGCCTGGGGCCCACCTCAGTCTGCCTACAGAGCAAGGAGCTGTCAGGAAACCATCCTATTCCTCTCCTGCCACAGTTCCTGTGCGTCCCCAAAAGAGCTGTCCATTGAGGGACCGAGAGGGGGGATTTGAGTACACATGCAGGGCCATGCAGGCTGCTTTGAAATTGCCATTTGGTCAAAGTAACTCCTTCGTGTACAGTTTGACTGTCTGTAATTGTGGGGTGGGACATAGATGACATTCGTGAACAGGGCTCTGCTCTTCAGTCCTTTGCGGCTGTGCCCTCCAGGCCGTTTTGTAAAGGGTCAATTTAGTAAAGGGCCAAAACTTAATGAGATAATTATACCGGTAGAGCTTGGTAATTAATGTCGAGTACAATCTACTGTAACATATTGCTAGTTTTACGTGTGTTTTGTGCTATGTGGGAGTGTTGAGGTGTACTTGTTTGCTGCTGTCTGGTGGAGAGAGGGTGAAAAATCCTACAGGAAGAAGGAAATGTGCTTCCCATATTTTGGGCTTTTAATTAAATTACCTGCAGTGGCAGCAATGGCAAAGTGCCAGGGCTTCTCCTGAGACTGAGCACTTTGCAGAGAGGGAGCCTGGGTGCAGGAGGCTCATACAGGTGTCTGTTCAAGAGCAGCATCTGTTCTGGGTAACAAGCTCACCCTTTGCGTTGATGATTTACTTTACCTAATGAAGAAGAGACCCTTACTTGTGTCTTTGACCATGTGGGTGCAAGGCCAGAGTTTCGGTGTTTCCACGTTAGTAGCAGTAACAGCACATGATCTCTGGCAGGTTTCACTAAAGCCATCCAGCAGCCCATGTAGCAGATGCTAATGGAAGCCACATGGCACAAGCTTTGTTCTTTCTATGGGGTACCTCAGGCAGGATTTACCAAAAGCACAGACCACTTCGGGCTTGGAATGACACACTGCACATCTCCTAATGCAGACACTACTGTGCACTGAATGCTGGAGTCTGCTCCTCCCCTCGAGATCCAGCATTTCCCCAGCTGCACCTTGTTGGCAGAGACATCCCAGTTTCCAGCCGAAGTAGCTCATCAGGGGATTCAGATCAGCTGCCCCTCCCCACAGTGTTCTCTTGATGCACCGCAAGTGCTGCAGGGGCACAGGGAGGAGGAGGCACCGGGGCATGGGGGGGTCCATGGCCAGGGGGAGGCTGTGATGGTACCAAGCAAATGAAAAGCAAGGACTGGCATATGCCCTGACACAACAGGTCATCCAGAGGAGGAAACTAGGGGAGGAAAAGAGAAACTTACTTTTGTGATATTATGAAGACTTGCCTTGGTTTCAAGTGAGTTAATATCTCAGTGCAAAGTAGTTGACTTCTATCACCTGAGACTTCTCTGTGTAGGAATTTGAGCAGAGCAAGCTAATAATGACTCTGGCTCATTGGGATTTAAAATGGAATTCTTGCTTCTTGGTGTAAATGGAGAGTGATAGCGTAGCATGTGGGAGGTCTTTAATCTTCTGGATTTATTACATTTTGTAGGATTCTAATGGGTTTTTTGGAGCTTTTTGTTTCATCTTGATTGCTGGTAGAGGCAAGCAGGTGACTAAAGGTACACACAGAGCATTTTAATGGAGCTTTTTCCTGAAACCATCTGAGTGGCCAAGCCCCCTCTGACCACAGCCCCGCCCTCCCATCTGCATTTCATAAGGGTATTACCACTTTAATTAATAGGAGTTGTATAACAGTACCTAATTAAACTCTGATCATATAGTGTAAATTTAACTTGATTATCGTTAGCCTCAGTGAACTCTGCAGGAGATTAATCCTGGTGATTCACTCAGCACAGAAGCAACAGCAGCAGCTCTGCGGAGGACCAAAATATTAGTGAACAGCGATGCTCTGCACCCCGAAACCCTGCAAGGTAAGTCCCGGTACCGACGGTAGCACTGGTGTCAGGGAGGGGACTATGCTGGGACTGGAGTCTCCCTGTTTTCAGATTGGTTAAAAGCCACTGGGATGCCAGCAGGCTGCTACGGCGCAGTTCTTAAAAGCACTGAATAAGGAGTCTGTGAGAGGATTATGGCTTACATAAGAGTTTTATGTCTGTCCTAAAGCTACAGCCCCTATGCATTTGTGTGCTGTGTACTGTGTCTGCCAGTGATTCATGGACACCAGAATATCCTGAATGACTACAAACCACATTCTGTTTATGATTGTTTCAGTTGTGTTCTGAAAACTGGCGAGGTTTTGTCCGTGGGAACACAGAAAAGGCAGTAATTTATTTATTTATATTAATTACTGCATATTAAAATGCTGTGTGCTTTGCTTCTGCACATTGTGCTAGAGAATTCTTTGCAAAAAAACAAACAAGCCTTTTGTAAAATACTGGGTTTTTCTGTATGTAGTCCAGATGTACAGGGCATGGGGTTTGTCCTGTCTTTGGCTGAGCACATCTGTTTGTTTGCTGCTATTAATAGTTTAATCAATGGGGCTGATTCCTGCATATTCTCCATCTGACAGTAGCCCAGAAGACCCAGATGACAGCAAAAAAAGGTCTTTTGTATGTGTCACTTTTTTCTTTCCTTTTTTTTTTTCTTGTTTGTTGCTTAATTAAAAGCAAAGGGAAAGTTTTACTCTTGTTTGCATGAATGGTCACATCAAACAGTACAGGAAAATCTAGGCCAAGCTGCATTCAGCAGTCTAAGGAACATATTATACTAGTGCACCGCTTCCTTTCATAGTAGCAATGCCTCTTAATAAACGTCAGACACCCTTTGAACTTTGTTTGATACCGTTAGCTTTGCTTTTCACAAGTACCCCAAAGCCCACCTTGCCCCCCCGAGCTCGCCGTGGTTGTTAGGAGATGTGTCCGTGTGGGATGGGAAGGAGAGGGATGCGCGCGGGATGCATCCTCGCCGCCTGCAGAAACGGTGCCGGTTATATAACGCCCTCGCTGGGTAACGAGGTGAAACTCTGTCAACTCTTCTGCAGGAGCTTTCAGAGGGTTAGGGGCTGCTGGCTGGCTGAAGGGTAAGTCAGGGACGTGTTTCCTCGGGGTGGGGCGTGTGGCGGGGTGCACACGCAGGTGTGCGTGTGTACGGTGCTGAAAATGAGCTCCAGGGCTGAGATGTGAGTGCAGGCGACGGTACCTCAATCAAACACGGCCACTCTGCACAGTTAGCACCTTGCCTGAAACAGATCCTTTTAGGGTATTGCTGCTTTGTGAAACAGCTCTGTAACTTGTTTGTGCTGTCTGTCTGTTTTCCTCTAATATATCTGAAACACAATTAAGAATAAGCTGTGCTTAAGCCACAATGGCTTTCCCTTAATATTGGTAATAACACTTTGTGAGAGAAGGCTGTGCTCAGGCAGTGAAACAGTCCAAGATGCTGGCACTATTCAGAATGTAACTTGTTGGGGCTTTGCTGATGTTTTTTGCACTTGCTGTTGTTTCTTGCACTTGCAGAGCTGTGCCTGTTTGCAGCTCAGCTGCTACATTTGCTTGTCCGAGCAAATGCTACATTTGTTTGTTTGTGTTGACTGCTGAGTGCATGCTGGATGACTGTGTCCATGGGTGCTGGATATCCACGTCTGTTTTGATTTAAGACTGAACTATAGATCTGGATGTGCTTGCCACTGTCATGGAAGAGCTACTCGTGTGCGTAGCACTCTCATGGAGCTACTGTCAAACGTGCCTCTCAGAGCAGAAATGAGTCTTGGTTCGCAGCAAGATGAACAAAGAGAATGCCTGAGCTTTTGGGGTTATGTTTGCACTGCAAGTGCATATGTGCCTAAAGTATGGAGGAGTTACTGGGGAAACTAGTGGCTCCCTTACAGAGACAGAAGGGCTGCAGAGTGGGGCTGTGCATCCACAGCCCAGTTAGCTGTAAGCTCAAAAGATTCAAACAGTGAGAAACAGACTAAATGGACCTAAATAAGCGAGAGATCTGAATTATTCACAAACAGAAGTGTTTGTTCCTTAACAGTCAGGTGCCTGAATCCAGAGCAGCCTCAGGCCATGGGACTGGCATTGTGAGGGTGAGCATTGTCCTAAAATGAACTGTGCAACAGAAAAATCACTTAGTATGAGATACAGGCTCATATTCCCCTGGGACTGAGAATCTCTTGTACTCAATTTTTAGACTCTTTTTTTGTATAATCTAAAAGGTACTTACTTGATGCCACAATTCCTGTCACTTTGGCTTTTGCATTTGTTCCTTACAATATTCAGCTGGAATAGCAGCTTGCCGGGGCCCACATCCTATTTCATCTTTGTTCTCCTTCTCTAGGCATGCTTGGGGCTGGTAGTCTTGTAGATCTGACTGGTCCTTGGCTGATTTTGTGGCCCTTGTGTGAGGAGATGAGTGTAAGAAGAGGTGGAGGTTTTTGGCTTGGTTTGATTTTTTTTTTTTTAAATTTTTAATCCGAAACAGAATGCGTTTGTTTTTGGTCTGGGATAGCAATGCAGCTGAAAACTAGTGTCTGTTAGACCTGTTCCTCAACAGGACTCTCAGGACCCGAAGCATGGTGTCACAGTGCACTCTCCTGACCATCCTGTCCCTCCCTCACTTGTGCTACATCACCCATCATTCATGCCAGATGTAGAAACCAGAAGCAGTAGACTATATTGAGGTTCCAAGTGGTGCTATGCTTTGGCAAGAGGAAAGGAGATACTTGGGGTTATGCTGCCTCTGTTTCATCCACTTTAGTTGTCTCCATGTGAGCTGGCTTCAGGTGGTTGGAAGCTAATCAGCCAGTTTGGTCCTTGGCTTAAAACTGAACCACAACAACTTCAGTCACACCAGGGCTGGAAAGCTCAGCTTCAGTCTACCAGGCTCCCTACTTCTGGGATAGGGTGTATTGGAATAGAAGCAGCAGAGGACTGGCCCGGAGACAAAGACTGCTAAATGCACATAATCATAAAAATCATTCTAATAATTAGAAGTGTTAGGCAGCCTTGCTGGGAACTTAAACATAGAAGCCAAGAGTCAATCACACCTCAAAAACTATGTTCCACTGCCTCCTTGAGCTAATTTCTGTCTTGCTGGGGAGGTGGATGGGCAGAAACCTCTGCTTTTCCTTTCCAGGAGGGAGAGAGTTAGTCTTGTGTGCATCAGCAACGCAGCAGTACCCCCAGAACGGCAAAGACAGCAAAGGAGTTAGACCATCCAATGCTGCAAGCCCCTGAGCACTGGGTACATCATTGAGGCTAAGTAGAAGGCCATAAGTGACAATAGGTAGAGAAATATCATGCAGCTGCCTAGTTTTTCATACATGATCACTGGGGTGCTGGTGACTTTGTAACTTCTGAAGCCCCATAGCTGAGCCCACAGGGTCCCAGTTGCCGCTTGCACATGGTGAGCCTTGCCCTATATATCAAGCAGACTTCTCTGTGTGCTTGCCTGTGTTTAATTACCATTATGAAATGGTAATAAAAAATTTAAAATGTCATTACAGTGTGGTGCAGAGATGGGATTTGCAGTCCAACTGCAAGTCTCCTATTGGCGAAGCTGCTCCAAGTTTGTCTGAACTCTGACACTGGGCAGTTGTTCCCCTCTATGAAAGGTTCTCTGAGCAGGCTGATGTGGCTCGTGTTGTTTGTCACTAACTTGCCTGGATATGACTGTGTCAGCAACTCTCCTGAGTCTTTCCCATAGTGGAAATTTAGCCTGGTTAAAGCTCCTACCAGCCAGATGCCTCAGCAAGAGCAGTGCTTTGCCCAAGGAGTAACTTGCTTCTTGAAGGAGAGTTATTTTGATGCAGACAAGGGTCATTAGGACTGCACTGACTTCCTGACATTGGCACCCATTCTAGGAAAATCCCCATGGCAATAATTTAATGCCACTGAGCATCTCTCTCTGGTGCAGCTGCAAGAACAGTGCTGTCTCTGAGAGAGCAGAGACATGGCACTGTGTTACAGCACGGGGCTGATGCACAGCATCTCTGCATCTATTAGTTGACAGCCATCCTACCAAAGGTACCTGCAGGTAGTTTGCTTCCTCTGCAACATCCAGAGACAAGCCCAAAAAAGAAACTTTGGAATTGTGAATGAAACTTGAGAACTGTAAATGTTTGTGTGCGTTGATTGCTACAAGAGTAGGTAAAGAAAAGTCCTGGAGAAATTCTTGGGCCAAGCAGTGTAGAAGCACTTCATGTAACAGAGAATCTGAGCTGAGTGGGCTGGTGGGTGTGTTCATGTTGCTGTCTGTCTACCCTGGCATGATTTTGGCCTTTAAATTGTACACATATTTTACTTTTTTCCCCTGTTTTGTTAACATCCTTAGAACAGGGCTCTGTGGTGTGGTCCAGGGCAGCTACCGGGGCCAGCAAGAGCTGATGAGAGGCAGCCAGGGGGCAGGACTGGACCTCCATGGGGCTGGGCAGGAGACTGCTCTGGGGCAGGGGCCATGGGATCTCCACAGAGCTATTCCCTGGCTAAATGGTCCAGAACAGGAGCAGCACCACCACACCCCTGCTCCTCCCCAAACTCCTCATTTTGCTTTCTGATGGTGCCTGGCACATGAAACCCCCCTCACTTACAGGCCAGGAGGAGGCTGTCTTCCACAGGCTGCTGTGTGTGTGCCTGGGATACAGCCACAGCACTAGTAGGAGCAGAGAGCCTGAACAGCACTAGGAGCATCCTAAAGGGTCCCCCTACAACCTGGGGTTCTGTTTAAACCTTTACATCATTAGCAGTGAAACTGGTTCTGTTCATTGACTTGAACTTTTTATAATAAAAGGTAGACTTAGCTATAAATGGTATTGTTTGCCAGAATCTGATTGACTCAATTTTCTTCCTAGTTGAAGTATTTTTTGCAAGAATTAACATAGTTTATTAATACCAAACTTGTTTGAACATTGTAATATTGTAACACAAACACCTATACTTAGGAAGCAGAGGTCTTCCTCTGCATGTATCCTTCTCTGCCTACCTGAAAGAGTAGTCCAGCTCTTAACTGTTACCTTGGGGAAGGTGCTGAGCCCTGTCAACTGGGAAAAGACGTGCTGATGTTGTCTGATACCTTGGGCAGCTAAGCCTGAGGCAGACCAATAAATTGCATTGTTTTCATTGACTCTGGTAGCCTTTTTATTAGATTGCCATTCCCTTCACAGACTCAAGGACCATAGTAATCAAGGTAAGCATAGATGAGTAACCAAGGTAAGCATAGATGCTTAGCTATCCCAGTCCCTCTGACATGGCAGTCCATTGAACCTATTTTCTGTTCTGACCTCATCTTAGCTAGAATTTGATTTTGAGTCTTTGGGTGGATTGGGCAGCCCCCTGCTCAAAGCACTGCTTCAGAAAATACTGTGCCAGGCTGTATGTTTATTAATAAGCTGATTTTACAAGGAGATGGAGCACCATGTCTGAGCTCTCGTGGCAGGGCTAGCTAATGATATTGGACAGCAAGCAACTGTCACTTTTGCTAAATCTGTCATATTGCAAGTAAGCTGCTTAAAGCATGCAGTGGAGGTGGGCAGAATGACAGTCTAATCCACCTTAGGGCTCTACCCAAAGTGAAATGTGGAGTCTGCTTTTCTCAAGAACGCAGTTGTACCTTGGAAACTGTTGTCTCAGAGGCACAAAGAAAGCTAAGAAGCAGAACAGGCATCAGCTTTGCTGAATAAAGTCCATCTGTGTGTCTGCTAAAGGGCTTCTAGACCCTCATCCCTGAGTAATGATAAAATAGGACTGCTGAGGAACAGAAGTGACACTGAATTTGTCAGAAAACATATCTTTGTACATTTCTTAGCAATGCAGCACAGATTTGCAACCAAATCTGAGGATTTCCTTATACAGAAAAGGAGAACACTGTGAGACCCTGTCAGCAGAACTGGACTCTCAGCAAAGCTTTCACAGGTGGGAGCTGGGGAAGTAGCACACAAAGAGGATCTTGGTGATCTCTTTCTGTTTCCAGTGCAGCAAGATGCCATTTCCTGACCTAGAGACCCCACTGTGACCTCACCTGCACCAGTTCAAGTGCAACCTGTGGGCTCTGCGATTGCTGTGTGATGGGTTTGGGGAGGGAGGAAGAAAGGTGTGGGTACCAACTTCTGCTGACACCTTCCTGCGCCACCTCCCGCTGACGTTCAGCCCTAGGTCATTCTTCCTTGTTGCTATGTTAGGTGTGACTGTCCCTTCATGCCTCTGTGGTAGGAAAACACCGTATTTTTCCCAGGTTTCTCCCTCCCTTTTTACAGGTGAAACTACACCCGTGCATCACAAGACACAACATGTTTTTCAGAAACGATCCCCCATTTTGGCCTCATTTGGCCAAAGTGCGTAGCACTTCCTTGAGTTTGAGTAGATAAATAATCATGTTGATGGAAGTGCTGCTTAATATTAAACTAAGTCTGTTGCTGAATCAGCTCCTTGAGCTTTGGCAACCTTCGTGCTACAGAAGTATTTATACATGTAAACATTAGATTGTAGATATAGTTTCTTCAGATAATGCTGCAGCATATGGGGCACAGGGCTGAACTTTATGGGGCAATAAAACTCAGTGCTGAAGGCTGTGAATAGTTTCCTCTTCACAGGTCTTTATATCTGCTTTTAACAACTAATCTTCAGTGGCATTTAATAGTTTTTAAAAATATCTTCATTACCCTCAAATTGTCCTGTCCCCTGTGCAGTGCTTCACATGTGGAGGTTGTTTGATGGTACTGTGGTCTTTCCTGGGGTTGCAGGAGAAGCTCCACGTGAGATCGGGACGCTGTATTAAGCTGGGACTGTAGATTGTGCATAAAGTTTGAAGGCTGTAACTTACAATATGCATTTTGAAGTGATGGGGCTGTACAAAATATGCTTGGAATGAGCTTCAGGAGACCTTCAGCTTTGTGGCTCCCCACAAGGAGATCCCCAACAGTCAAAGGTAGAGATGTGCCTACACGACTCCAAGAATTAAAGCCTAAGAAAAAAAGACAAGAAAGTGGTTTTAAATGCTATCAGGAAATGGAGATGGGAGACAAATTAAATGCCTTATTAAAATCACTTAGTGGCAGGGCTGTAGGTTCAGTGTGGAATCCCTGGCAGTCAGCCCACCAACGCCAACAACAATCACATGCCTCCAAGATACAGAGCTGAGGTCCCTCCGTTTCCTACAGATAGCAGGGAGCACATGAGGCTCATTGATGACCATCATAGACAACGGGCTTTGCTGCCAAGAATAACAGTTCAGGAGAAACTGGTTTAAGACCAAAGAAGGGAGTTCTATATTCTGCTCCTTTCAATCTCTGCTCCATTGGCACAGTAATGGCAAAGTAGCTGAAAGCTGATCTTTTTAATATGTCTCTCCAAGCATAATCCTTCAACCATGCAAGCGTGATTTTTCACACAAAGGAGGTTGGGAGTGGCAGAAGTGCCTTTTCAAGGGCAGGATTTGCTTGAGTTGGTCATGAAAGTGCGCCCTGAGGGCTGCTGAATCAGGTTGCTAGTAAAAGTCAAGAGCATTTTAATGTAGAAGATGTTTATGTTCTTTCTTGAAGTGTTATAATGAGGATACAGCGATAGCATCAGGGAAACAGGGTCACAGAGTGGAGGCCTGGGAAAGCACATGCCCGGCTCCTCTGGTGCTTACCTTGGGATATGTTTTGGTTACTGACCACTAAACATAGCAAAACTGGACCTGCATTATCACCCTACTGAATTTCAGAAAGTTTGTTGTGTCTTACTGGAAATCAAGCTTCGTCATTGATAGCTTTAACCAGCTGTATTATAGAGGCTGTTGAAAAATACTCTGTTACCATCACAGCACTCTTATTTTTATCTTCAGGAGGAAGTACATGTTGAAATTACCTTTTGGTTTCCCAAAGACGAAGACGTTTCTAACTGGAATGGTATCTATGAATACATGTAACTTTTTTTAAAGGTAGGAAAGTGTTTTCTGGTAGAGTTATACACTTTGTTTGTGAGTTCTCTGCAGTCTTCACCTCCATAGAACTGGGTGGGGATTTTTCGATGGCTTTAGCAATTACTTAGGAGATGATGGACAGTCTAAGGTTTTGAATACTCTTTAGATGACTCTTTACTATGAGGCCTATGAGGTTATGTTGCATTGCCACTGGAGAGATCCAATGACGCATTTATGCCTAAAAAATACTCCCCAAATTAGCCCACCTACCAGACAGGAGATCCACCTTGAAGGCCTTTCTGGGAACCATGCATGAACAGTGATGGAGAGCACTCCAAACAAGAGATTTCTTGGGAACTGGGCCCTTTTCAGGCATTTCAGTTTGGATGTCCTGAGCCACTTTTTGGAAGTTTAATACTATTTATCTCAAGTGAATCTGGCCGTGGGCGTTGGGTTTTTTTGAGGAATTTAGTTTTAAATGACATTTCCCCTGTCTAGATCTTTATCATCATTAGAAGGGAACTTACTCTGATTTCATGTAAGCTACTGCTGGCTCTCACAAGCACGGCTGTGTTTACACAAGCCAGGATTTGTTCCTGGAAAGTGGGGAAGGTGGGCACTGCTCCCGCTGGTGTGTTGTGGGGGACAGTTCTGCAGCTTGGCTTCGTCTTGATTGCTTAACTGTAAGTTCTCTTTGGGCTCTACAAGAGGGTATTCTGCAGCAGTTCTCACAGTCTGACATCCCCCAGCTACCCATAAATGCATGCTAAAGCTGTTAATTTTATTTTGGGTGTTTTCATTTGGTTGTTTTGGGGGAGGAGAGCTGGGTTGGGTTTGATCCTTTTAAGCTGGGTGCTGTGGTTAAGGCTCCTTCTTAAATGTTCTAACCAAAGAAACTGAGCCATATTAGAAATAACATGGGTACCATTTACAACCTTGCCTCTGCTGAAGGAAAACTACTGAAACACAAAAGCTGTGAAAAGCTGTGACTGAATTTTTAACTTGTGCAGCAGCACTTTGTTGAACAGTGATGGACCTCAGCATGAGCTCAGGTTTCACTACAGCACTTGCTGAATAAGGGGCTAAATTAATAACATCAAGTAATAGTTGGTGCAAGAACTGCCTTCAGCTGTGTAGGAAATACAGGACTGTATTTTCTTTTTTCATTGCAGCACCAAAATGAAGAATTCACTTTGCATTCACCAGTGCTGAAATTTGGTGGGTTGCAATGGATTTGCATTGAAAAAAGGCTCAGTCACAGTGCACTGGGTGACAGTGCTGTTGGAACAGAAGCTACCACTGGTATTTGGAAACAGCTCTTGTATGGAAGAAAAAAGGGCCATTAAGAGATTGTTCTGTGAAATAGTTCCAGACAAAGCACTAAGCACACAGCAGCGTGTAGGAGAAGAAAAACGTGCATTAAGGCTTCTCTGTTGTATGAGTCACCAAAACTTATGTAAATATGCCTTCTTATAAGCCGTATTTATCTTATTCATGTAGAGGAAGCAATAGTAATGCCTCTGTCTTTCAGATGTAGGTATAGAGTATAGTGTTTTGATAAGCATCATTACATATGTCCATTTTCCCTGTGGATCACAGAAGGCAAGAAACCAACTAAAAGCAATTCACCGTGACTGTTACTTGGAAACTTTAACAAAGTCACAGACCCTCTAGTCCAGGATGGCAGTGCTATCTAATCCGTATTTGAAAGACAGGTATGACAGTCTGAACAACATCTCAGTTTAAAGTAAGCTTCCTTTTTTTTTTTTTTTTTGCTGGTATGTATCTCTGCACATGCTTCAGCAGGGAGTCGATGCGAAAGTTAAGAGGCTTTGTTAGTATAGTTGCAGTTTTCTTGAAATTTGTCTGAACTGAGTTGTAGCTGGCCAGTGAGAATTGGAAAGAAATAAAATGATTTGACACCAAGAAAAAAGATCTCAGATTGTGTTGGTTCCAAGTCAGAAAAGGGCTGTGATAGCCTGCCAGCATGAGTCACGTATTTTGGGAGTGTTTGTGCCTCATGCTCTGTTCCCTAATAGAAGACACTTCTCTTTTGGACAACTTGTGCAATCAGTCCATCTACTTTAAAGATAAATATATGTATATTAATAATGAGAAGGATACTAACAGATTGACATTTCATGGGATTTTAGGGATGAACCTCTGTATGCTGAAGTCAGAGGCAGCTTTGCCATTAAAAAGGGTATTTAGTCACTGCATAGTCTAACAGTGCAAGTGCCTTAATAGACCAGAGTTATTTAAAGGGCATCATGTAAATGTCAAACAAGGGTCAACTGGGATTTCTTGTGCCTTATTTTGTGAGTAACTAGGGCTTGGAAACTAGATTTTAGAAATCTATCCGTATGTGGAATACTTTAGAAATTCACCTAAACGTAAATAAGTAACAGACCGAACATTCCTAGGTTCTAGTGCTTGGATTTTGAGAGCTGCAGAGTATTTTAAAGGGCTGGTGTCTGCAAAGAAAAGGAGGCTTTTTTGTTGTGATTTACGTTGAGCTTTGGAGATGGACCATCCTTTCAACCACAGACATACCCCCATGCTACAACCTATAAACAACCTAGGGAAAACCCTGAGGTCTTTGTTCTGCCTTATCCTGGCTCTCTCCTTCCTGGTGTGTTTGCCTGATGTTTGAACTCTGTGTAAGTTGACCCAGGGCATCCTAGAGTTTCAGCTCTGGAGCCCAGGAGAGCAGAAAGGATGCTCTTGGCTCCAGCACCCTAACTGGCTTGTCCTTTGTCTAGGGCAGCGCAAGTTATTCTTTCCAAGCAAATATTTACTAAGTAAATAGCAGGGGAGAGTTCGTATACAATTTGTTGGCATTACGTCAATGAAGATTCATCCTGCTGTGTGTTTTAGAAGTTTAATTAACATGAGCTTTGCAATATGTGTTGGAAAGTAAATAGCAGGCATATCTTTATTTACCTGGCAGAAGAGTAATGCTTCTCTGGAAGGAGATGTGAAAGCTTTTCCTAGCACATGCGACTCTATTCACTGGTATCATGCAGGCCATTCTGCAGCACACACGCTTCTTAAATCCCCTGTAAGCCCAAATATCAGGCTTAGGGGAGAATTAAGTGCTGTACAGATTCATGGTGAGCCTTTGCACAGGGAGTGAGTTTCATCTGAATACTGTGCAGACAGTCAGACCTGAGACTGAAGGAGATGAATAACTCCATCAGTTTGGCTGTTGTGCAGAGCTGTTTATGGAAAACATATCAGATGCACAGGCTGGCGCTGCTTTGTGGATTTTACCATGTCAGTGATCAAAAATATCCAACATGAGCAGAATACCCACAACTGAGCTGTTTTCATTTGGAAGGACTCCTTGGCTGACAACTTGGCTGTCCACTGAATTATAAATCTCAGCCAGCAGCATTTTACAATAGAGTCCTGATATAACCTTTAGCAGAGAACCACAGATGGCAACCATGTGAGAAGGCTACTGTGCTTTTGGTGCCGTTTGCGCTATAATCGCTCCCATAACCAGTGCGTCGTATCCTATAAGGGATGCATTATCCTCTGATGTCTCATCCACAAAGTCTGGTTCTGGGGCCTTGCACATTATTGACACATGAGGTTTCCATTGGGGATTCCAAGGTACAGCCTGATCCATGGTGAAAAGTCACTGCCAGCAATGGGAGCTCTAGTTAGAGACAAGAAATCACACCTTACTGGAGCTGTCAGCCCTATGAATGCTGCCCTGTGAACTTTTCACTATCTGAACAAGGAGTCCTCATTAGCTTCCCTGGAATCACCTGCATCTTGAGTGTCAGGGATAGGTGTACACATCTTGAGGGCTTGGGATCAGCAGGGAAGGAGAAAAGCCCTCCTTTGAGAGAGGTCCCTCCCACATGTGGCTCACAGGCAAAGTCTGTTCTCCCTAGACTGCATCCCCAAGTCCACTGGAGATGTTCTCATGCTTTCTCTGGTCCTTTTGGTGTAGCATCTCACATCTGAGATAACACTGTGTTTGTAACTCTCTTTTTTTCCAAGAAGAGTTTTCATCATTTTATAAGCAGCTAAAATGTGCATAGCCACTAACTTCTCTATTAACATAACATTTACAACAGGCTTAACAACAAGGAACAGATTTCTTGTTCAAGATCAGCCATTTAAACAGTCAAACTTCTCTTACCTTTCTCAATACTTCCATTTGCATGTAGCTGACCTTTCCTCCTCCTTCATTCCTATTCCTCTTCCAGTTTTGTTCTTCAAGTATAATTTAAATGATGTTTGGTGTGAATTAAATGCTAAAGAAATGCTTCTGATTGCTGTTATGCTCGTGTTGTCAACTCTGTTATTCTAAGGCATCAGATTGATAAATGGTTTTCTAACACCCTGATACAATGAATATTTTTCCAGGTTGTCATTATAGAGGAGTAGAGTAGAGTAGATGTGTATTTTTTCCAAGGTTATGCAAGAATAGGCATGGTGTTTGCTAATTGTCCCTCATCTCCCCGTACGTGTTTGCTGCTCTGCCACTGTGAATAGGTTGTTACTGGTTGGTTTGTTTGTAGCCATCCCCTGCACTCGGACAGAGAAATTGCAGTGGGTGATGGTTTTTCTCTGGACCTCTTTAAAACTCTTCTTTCATCTGCCTCCTGATTTTGCTCTGCCTATTGAAATTTCATGCATTCTGGGGGGCTGGTAGCCCAGATGTTTTCATGACAATGGTGTCTTTATCATTGGGATTTCATAATTAGGCACTTATTTTTTTTACAATACAGTCATTTGAGTTTTTTGTGTAATAAGCGGTTAGATATTATAATTTGCTAGAGATGCATTTTTTCTAAGTATGGATCAGAATAGATTTTAATTTTACAATTTCAGAGATCTAAATTAGACATTGTAGTAAAGAAAAATTACTTTTTATGTCTATTAGAACATTTACTTTTGTGTTGTTCTTATACCAGCCAAAGTGAAATACATCCATATGTTTTTAATCTTAGGTTAAGTTAAAACTGCTGGTGAAAAAAAAATGGTGGGAAAATTCTTTGTGATGATGCAAGAAAATGTAGCTAGAATTTTTAAGATACTGCAGTGCTCTGTCCCCTCCTGCTCTGCAATGGGGAAGTCCAAGTGTCAAAAGAAATAAAATCTTAGTCAGTTTGAGCCAGCTGGAAGGTGGAATAACTCCAAGACATTTTGTTCTGGTTATTTCAACCACTTCTTTTTGGATGTAGCTGGAATGTTCAACCAAAAGTAATTTCATTTCCACCTCTTCCTATTTTGTGTGTGTGTGTTTCAGCTGAGAGATACAGTGGAAGTAATTGCCTGCAAAAATGGGCATATTCCAGCAGAGTCATTTCCCATAATTTCTCTTAGAAGCTCACTTTCTAATGTCGCTCACTCTGTCTTACTACTCTTATTTCTTTTCCCTGATGTGCAGTAAAATATTAATCCTTTCAAAAGTTAAGCCTGAGTTTAACTTTTGCTTCTTAATGGCAAGTATTAAACACTGATTTCTAAGGATGTTCACTGCAGCAGATTTAGTTGCAAAGAGCACTGGATAAATATAATTTCTGTTTCTGTACCTCTTTAATTTCTAGTAGAAAACTGCCTGAAAACTTTACCCTAGTCCATCTCCATTTTTGTTTTGATGGGAAAACTCCTGATGGCTTTAGGCAAACAAAATGCTTTGAAGTTGTAGATGTTTTTCTGGACTGGGGCTTCATTAAGCTCTGAAATGTCAGGGCTGTGCTGAGATAACCCTGGCACTCACAGAAGTCTTCTTTGGTTTTACCAGACTTTTAGGTGTTGATGGCTGTTGCTGTTGCCCTGTTGAAGGGAGAACAGGCATGGAGAGCAGCTTTTGCTGGTCACAGATGTCTTTAAGTCTTCCCTGTCTTTAAAGGCTGCTCTCTGAACACCACATCAGGGCAGGCTGAGGGAGCTGGATTGAAAACAGCTAAAGCAGTGCTGCAGAGGTAAAACAGGTGTCCCTCATTAAGTGTTCCCTTGGACAGTTTCTTTGCCTGTGGCTGTGATGTTGACGGTGGCACTGGTTCTGTGGACAAAATTCAAGGTTGCTCCATGTGTCAGCACGATGGACTCTCAGGTCCAAACTCTGCTGCGTGGAACATGCAGGTTCAGATGGTGGCTGTCAAGGACTTGATGTTAGAAACCAGTCTCTGTACTCCTGTCTAACCTAAACAGATTTTATGGTCAGCATGAAGTAAATGATAACCATATCTGGTCTAACTCTTCCCAACTGGACCCACTATTTCCCTCTAAAAAGTTAAGTAAGAGGTGACGTCGCAGTCTGAGCTAGGGGTGGCTTTCATGTTACGTGGTGCTCAAAAAGTAGGTTACTGGGTCAGGAACAGCAAGTTCTGACTGTTTGCCAGCTCGGCCTTTTTTTTTTTTTCCCGTGATGTTTATACTGCTGTGACCTGCCACGCTGAAATGAGTCTAAAATGAATGCGAGCAGTGCTTCAAACCAGCGAGATGGGTTTGATTGAACTTGTCCTTCTATACTTGCATCAGATTATCAGTTCACAGGATGCTTGCTGTATGGTGGCTTCCTTTTTTGAAATGAAAAGTAAAGCTAATTGGAATCCAGTGGCTAAAAAAAAAGGCCATCCTTTTTAAATTATTAACTTGAATCCAAAAAACTTTCTAAACTCACTGGAGAGTGAAGACATGGGCTCACACAGAATTCAGTACTAGGAGAATTTACTCCCAGATCCAGAGTTGTGTTGAAGAACATCCCTTGAGATATCTGCAGAATTTGAATCTAGCTCAGAACAGGGAATTTTGGAGTAATGATGTTTTGATTCTGGCTATCACCAATTTGAAATGACCCCCAGCTGCTTGCACTGTTTTGTCCAAGACTAGTTCCTCCCCCTGCGGGCATTCTGTCCTTTTTAGCCTCCTGAAAGCCAGAGCTCAACACTGTGCTGCAGGGCATGAGGACAGAGGGCAGCTGCTGACAGCGTTGAATCCCTGAAAGGGAGCAAAGTGCCAGGCTGAGGGTGGAAAACCTGACAAAGAATTACAGTCTCCTTCCCAGCAGGAGCACAGGGGCAGGAGGATGACGATTGGACTCAATAATCTTAAAGATCTAAAGCCGAATCCTAAATGCTGCTATGACTGTATGTTTCTATGACTGCAGAGGTGAAGCTGACTCAGACTGTATATGGGTTTGTACCTGCCCCAAGCATCAGACCCCATGGTCTCTGTGTGCTGGGTGATGGCAACCTGGGAACAGATTGCTTGTCCCATTGCTGCCATGGGCTCCTTCACCCCATGACTGGAGTGTGAAGACATGAGCAAAGGCTGCTCTATCCACAGGGCTGGCACAAGCCCTTTCTGGGCCTGCCTTTCTGGCTGCCATTAACACCAGTGGCACACAGCTGGACTGCCCAGCCTTGCAGCTGGACATAAAATCTTATATCCAAAGGGAAATTCCTTTGAGTTGGAGGCAAGTTTTCCTCTTGCTCAGTGCCTTTGTGCCCAGATTTCTAATCCTGATACTGCAGCCCTCCTCCTTCTGGTGAAGTGCAAAGAGTGGGATGGGTGGCCTGGCTTCAAATATTTGAATAATCTCACCAACAAAAATATTATTCAAAGCAAAGCCTCAAAATACGCTCAGTGGCTCACTGCCAAAGCTGACTTAAGAGGAAACTATGTGGGCCATTCAGTCAAGTGATTCATCGAGCTTTCAGTGCTCCTGAAAACTCATCTAAAAGAAATTAAAGAGAGAAAAAAAAAAAAAGGCAGGATTCAGAGAGATTGCACCTCTGAAAATCTCTGTCTTCAATCAGAGAGAGCTTTCTGCTGCCAGACCAGATGCAGCAGGACAGAGAAGGAACAACATCACTTAGTGCTCATTGCGGAGCTAAAATGGCATCTCATCACAACGCATCAGCAGCACTCCCAGAAAATGGTCCGTGCAACCTGCAAAGGCCACCCTCAGCACTGAGGTTTGCACTGGCCTCTTCATGTTTCTTGTCCACAACTTGAGAATATCTGACTTTCTGCAACTGGAGGAGAACTGTGTTGCTCAAAGAAGGGCGAGGTGAGTAATGCAGCTAATAAATTCACAAATGTCCGTATTTCAAAGCAGGGATCAGCTCATTTTCTCACCATTTAATGAAATGCAGTCAAACTGCAGCACCTCTTAGAAGACCTGTTATTTATGAGACTATCAACCTCTCAGAGCAGCAAAGGTTCCCCACTGGCGACAGCTCAGCAGGGCCCTGGTTATCACAGCTGACTTACAGTTCCCTCTCTGCTGGCAATCAGTTCAGCCACTACCAGAGAATATATGTTAAGCCTCACCCCAAAGACCCCAGTCCTGTGAGGTGCCAAGTGTTTGGTGTGGGAAGCAGTGTTACAAGAGGCAGCTAGGAGATGAACAGCTCACCCCCTGTGTGCACCCTCTTTCTTAGAAGGCTGGATCAGATTCTTAGCTGATAAAAGTAGACATGGCTCTGTTGCCTTCAGCAGGGCTGTGCTGATGTATGCTGGTGCAGAATCTGGTGTCTATTTAGAAGCAGAAGCTCTAAAGCTTTGAGAGACATGCATTTAAAATGCAAAATAGCCACCGTTAGTCCTTGCTGGCCTCATTTCTTAGGGGATCGTGTTAGAGCAAACTTGTCCTGGAAGTTGACCCGTATGAAGATCCACAGCTTTCTCTTGTGCTCCAAGTCCTTGGTGAGTTTGCAGGCACTGTGAAGCTTGATCCTGCCTTCCCCCATCCTATTGCAGGGTTAGTGAAGGAAGTGATGGTCTGCTGGTTAGAGAGTGCTGCCACAGCACACATGCTCACTTCTGCTTCTGCCCTTGCACTGCTTTGGGATGTGATCTTATGCAAAGCCCGTAGCTGTGCCTGGCCTTGATTTCTCTCTCTGAAAAACAATGACGACAGCACTACGTGAGTTCTTTTACCTATCCTTTTCTTTGGGGGAGGTGGAAATTGACATAAAAGAGCAGAAATCTGCGTCTGCTCTTCATCCCTGCTGCACAAATAGCTTCCCAGCCCACTTCAACAGCTGCAACATGAAAGTAAAAATATCAAAGCCTGATATATAAGAGTTCTGCTTTGGAACTTCCAAACCATTATTACAGCAAAGAAGTGCCCTAATAATACTCTGCTTCCAGTCAAGGAAGATACATGCTCTCTGGAATGGAGAGACATGGACTTGATAGATGGACCAGTGGTAAGGAATTGGCTGGATGATCCCACTCAAGAGTTGTGGTCGATGGCTCAGTTGTGGTCAATGACTCCATGTCCAATGGAGACCAGTGACTTGTGGCATTTCTCAAGGCTCAGTATTGGGACCAGTGCTTTTAACATCTTTGTCGGTGACATGGGGAGTGGGATCAAGTGCAAGTTTGCTGAAAACACTGAGCTGTGTGGAGCAGTTGACACGTTGGTGGGAAGGGATGCCATCCATGGGGACCTGGACAGGCTTGAGAAGTGGGCTGTGAGAACCTAATTAAGCTCAACAAAGCCTAGTGCAACGTCCTGCACCTGGTTCAGGGAAATCTCAAGCACAAACACAGGCTGGGCAGAGACTGGATTGAGAACAGCCCTAGCAAAAAGGACTCGGGGGTGCTTGTAGATGAGAAGCTGGACAAGAGCCAGCCATGCGTGCTGGCAGCCCAGAAAGCCAATTGTGTCCTGGGCTGCATCAAAAGCAGTAAGGCCAGCAGGTCAAGGGAGGGGATTCTGCCCCTCTACTCTGCTCATGTAGCACCCCACCTTGAGTATTGCATCCAATGTAAGAAGGACATGGACCTGTTGGAGCAGGTCCAAAGGAGGCTGCAAAGGTGCTCAGAGGGCTGGAGCACCTCTCAGATGGAGGCCGGCTGAGAGAGCTGGGGCATGGAGTAATAGGACAAGGGGAAATAGCTTTAAACTGACAGAGGGCAGGGTTACATTAGGTGTTAGGAAGAAATTCTTCCCTGTGAAGGTGATGAGGCCCTGGCACAGGTTGCCCAGAGAGGCTGTGGCTGCCCCATCCCTGCAAGTGTCCAAGGCCAGGTTGGATGGGGCTTGGAGTAACCTGGTCTAGTGGGAGGTGTCCCTGCCCATGGCAGGGGGACTGGAACTAGCTGATCTTTAAGGTCCCTTCCAACCCAACCCAAGTTCTGTGGTTTCATGATACTCTCCATGCACAGGATACTGATCTATGAATCTATAGTTACACTTAACAAGATGCCACAGTCACTCAGGGGACTGATAATAGGATATAGAGTCCTTTATCTCTGTGTCATGTGTTGAAATCCAGACCAGGCCTTTAGCAATTAAAAGGTCTTACCATCTGATGTCTGTCCAGTGACCCGTGCAAAAGGAGCCTCGACTCAGCAACCAGTGCCTAAACATTTCAGGTTTTAGGTCGCTGGATTTTTTTCCTCTCTTTTCCTTTTTGCTTTTGAAGGGAGGAAACTGTCTTTTGCAATCCCTTCCCTGCTGTCTTTAGCACCATGGCCAGCTGTCTCTAGGCAGGCAAGCAGCCAGGCAGACATGGGGCTGTGGTGTTTTCCTTGCCTAAAGATGGTTTTCCAAAGCAAAGCTGAAGTACGTTGGAGCAAGACCCTTGGGAGAGCAGCCAGCACTGGCTCTACTCATACTGAGTTTGTTTGGGGACTAAATACACAGTTGTTTTCTCTTGGCTTCTTAATACAGCAGCTATTTAGGCATATAAAAATAATAGCTCATAAAGTATGATGCATGGGTTTCCTCTCTTTCTGTTTCTCACATGAAAAAATACCCCAAATATTTATTTTCAATAATTATTTGAAAAATGGGAGAGAACGAAGAAAACCTTTACTTATTGCTGCATTTTCATTCAGGCACAGACATGTTTGTGTTCTATTAATTTATGGTGAGCCTTTATATTATATATATCTTTCCCATTTATTTATACCTGCTAAGATCTATTTTTTTTTCCGTCTGAAAACAGCCGGTGAGTGTGAAAGGCTCCATAGTTACCATTCACTGTGACAAGTGCTGTGAGGAAGGAGGTATTTTCTTTTTCTGTCCTCAAAACCGGGCCATGCTAATGTTCACACACAGATGTTTGTGTTTGAGAGAGTTTTATAGCAGCAAAGACCATTGTTATCAATGGCTGGTCAAGCACAGAATTCAAATTCTCTGCGAGCTGAACCCAGGTCTGTGACTTGCAGCTGTGCTTTGAGCAGTCACCTCTAAGCAATGGGAACTGGGGCTTCTCAGGGGCTGGGCAGCCCCATCTTGGTAGTCATGTGTGACTCAGTGAAACTGGCTGGTTCCTCTGCCACCACCTCCACCCCACTGGGACCACCAAGGAGGATTCATGGCTGCCCTTCCCTGTAGGATGGTGAGCCTGGCACTGACCTCCCCAGACCACAGGCACCCAGGAGCCAGCCTGCTGCCACAGTCCTCACCCAGCTCTAGAGAAAGGTCCCACCTCCCACACCTTCAGGCTCTTGTGAAACATCACCAGTTTTGGGGGGAAATGGAAAGCAGGGAAGGAGAGGACGCAACTGAACCCCAATTGCTTGGAATGTTTTAGCCAAGACTGCCACTTCCAAGCAGCTCTTGAACAATGTTTTCCATGGTAGAGATCTCAGTCCCTCCAACTGGAAATATTGTAGTGTGGCAAGACATTGCTCTTCTTTCCTCTGTTTCCAAAGGTGCACCTACTCCCAGATAGAGGTCCTAAGGAACATTTGCGCAATGGCATGCCAGAACAGCAAGACTAGGAATCTCCCACTTCCCTTTTCTCAGTATCTGTGAGAGCTTTGAATTCTTTCATCAGAGTTTACATCCTCTCAGACAACCACCAGCATATCCATCAGCAGAGCCTTTATCTAGCGGGAAGGAAATGCAAACAGAACCTGTGAGCCAGGTCGCTGACTGATTGGCGTCACTGTTGGTCTGCTCGTGGCAGTTCACACTGATTAAAATCATGGTACAGCAGTCCCTGTGCTCCAGTAAGCTCCACAGTTATTGAGATGTTACCTCAGGATCTAAAATTTTGGCCCAGAATCATTAGCTTCGTGAGAGCCTGGCATGAGAGCTGGGGATTTCTCCCTTTCATAGAAATTTATAATACATTGTGATATTCCAAAAATTGGCAAGTGTTTTCCTTCTGTGTTAGTAAGGAGGACCCCTGTTATAACAAGGGAAGGCAATAGGTAATACAACTGAAGTTTGTAGAGGGCAGTTTCTAACAAATTCCTTTGGGTCATTTCTTTATGAGAGCACTGGCCTGGTGTACCTGCCTGAGCTCCCAGATTCAGGGAGAAAGATTAGCTTGTGTGCAGAGCAGGGTGGCTGCTGGAGCTATGTGAGCTGTTCTCACGTGAAGAAACCCTGCTCTACCTTAGACTTTCAAGAGGAATAATGGACTCATTGGGGAACTTTTGCAGAAATCAAGCTTGGATCCAGCCTTGCTTGCTAAGCTCAATGGTGGACATGCCAAATCCGTGCTGCTTCTATGCTCAGCACCTCAATTATCTTTGTGCTGCACCCACTCACTGGACCTGTTCCATCTCTCCATCTGCTCCCCAGCACTTGGAGTAGTAAAACTCTTTAAAGAAGCTAAGTTGAGCCTGATCCAAATATCCCAGGGAGACATGAGCCCTGTTGCCTCCATCACCACAGCATGGCCAATCCCAAACCTGCCTGCTGGTACCTGAGGTGATGCTGAGCAACGCTCCTGGAGACAGGAATGATGCTGTCAGACCTCATTGCTCAGAGTCCAGAGGTGTCAGTGGTCCCACTATGTCCATTTCCTCTCTGGTGTTTGAAATGCAAGTCAGCCTGGAGTATCTGTCTATGGCATGGGAGGCGATTTGCAGAATTTACATCAGAATATAATGAATATATCTACAGGGAGAATTCCTCACTGGATACTTTTGTTTCAGATTTTGGGAGGTGCCAAAGGAGAGGAGATTGAGAATCTCTGCTTTGAATGAACTAGAGATTTGAATTTTCTTCCTTTCTGGGTTTGCTATCCACCCATCCATACAGACACTTCTCAGGCTGCTTTTGTGTTTTTCCCTTTTTGTGTTTAACAGTCTGAGCTGATGATGGACAGAGATGCCATTAAGATAAAGCACCTGTACTATACACAGAAGGATCACAAGCATCCTCTTGGACACCCTTAATAAAATGTTTGGCTCTTTTTTAAAGACTGAAGAGAGCTGTGACACAGATCAAATCCTCAGATTCTTGTCAGCTCTTGGTCTGCTCATCTCTCTGCAGCTCCCCAGATGCTCGATGGTATTACTTAGGTGAATTAAGTGAATAAAGCCAAGCTTGAGCATGAGCTACATTTTCTCAATTGCAGCAAAATACATTTGGTGTTTTTTTTGTTGTTCTTATGAATAGGAAGTGATTGAGGCAAATGAATTCTAGAGTAGACTTTTTTGGTGAGTTTTGGTCATGACAGCGAGTGCTTACCTTTTAAATACTAGAAAAGTCTTGAGAGCCCACAGCAGGCTATCTTCATGCCTGTTGCTTATGGCTATTTGATTGTCCCCCATGAAGCTCCAAGTTAGGAAGGTTAGCTGGGAACTGGGCAAATCAACCATTTTCAGGAGGGTTTGAAAATGCTTGGAGAATGTAGTTGCCTTGACCCCAGACTTGCCAAAGCCCACAGTGAAGGAGCAGTGAACTCTGAGCTCTCTGCAGGTGAGTGAGCACAGTGAGCCCTGAACAGCCTCTTTCCAGGGCTGTGAGGCAACAAAAGCCAACTTTATCTATATTTCACCTGAAATTACAGAAATCACTCTCTTTTCTGCTCCTGCTGGTCACCCCTTTCAATTTTGTGTTACTTGATAACAAGGTTTGAAATGGGTCTGGCATTGCAGGGGGCATGCTCGGGGGGGACTGTGCGGGTCAGGGGGCTGTGGCCAAGCAGATGTGCAGCAGCTCAGGACTGCTGGAGCCCTTCTCTTCTTGGACTGAAGGGCTCTGACTGCTTGTGGCATTTGCTGGCTGAGGAAGGGCCATTAATTCCAGCTCCATGTCTGAATCCCAATGGGAATAATTGCACAGTGCCCACCAGAGAAGCCCGCTGTGATTTTGGCAGGAAAGCAGTTCCCCCACACCTCCTGCCCCAGGTCAGTGCATCCTGCACTTCTGCTGCTTCACTGCTGCCTTTTACCATAGGCTTGGATGGACTTTCCATAGCCATGTGTGCCTGTCCTGTCTGGATTTTTCACTGCACTCTGGGTCTCCTTCAGCTTAAAGGCTCTGTTTCAGTCTTTTAGGACATTATTTCATTCCTCTGTGGCTTGGGGTTTTCTGTAGGCAGGGCATTTGCCACTGTTGCTCTGACAGAAGCAAGCAGGGGTTACTTAACTACCCACATCCTCTAAAAATAGAAATTTACAGCCCCGAAGTACTTAGACACATTTTCATTAGTGTATACAGTGAGCTTTCTCCCAGCTATCCCAGTCTATTAATAACAGCTCCAAAACCTTTGGTTTGCCCAAGCGTTTAGGAAAATTCACTTTTTCCAGACAGTGGCTGTTGGTATTTCTGTACTCTGAGATCAGAGCTGCCATCCTGTTCAAACACTTGCTGATGGAAAGGGGGTGCATGGCTCACTCACCCAGTTCTTTCTTTCCTGTGGTCTGCTCTTCCCCAAGGAGCACAAAAAACCATGTCTTTACTTACCCTTTTACTAAGAACTGACCACAGAGAAGGGGACAGAGAGGAATCAGAAAATTTGGATATACAGTATAGAGTAGGAAATAGCAGGGAGAGAGAAAAAGCAGCAGAGAGAAGAAAGCATGGAAATAAGGTGCCTTTTTGCTGCAAAAGGATTAGCTGAGAGTCAGCTTTCAGATGCTTTTTAAATAAGGCATTCTCCTGGAAAATACGGATCCTGATCGATTCTAAAACCCTCGGGGATTTTTGAGGTCAGAGCTTCCCTGGGAAAGGGGACAAATTAAGCATCAGTGCCATTTGCAAATGCAGTTGTTACTTTTCAGTGATAAATGCAACCAAAAGATTTCATGTAGTTTTACTTTAGGTTTCAAGTAAAAATGTTCTTTTGTTATTTCCACACATGCCCCATTAAAAACTAAGGGCAGGTTCTTGTAGCCTGGACAGTGAGGCTTGCCTTGGATGGTTAATACAAATAGCAATGCATGGATGATGCAGGGAGGACCAGCTCTGCAGGAGGTGTGATTCACACGGACATATCAGCCCCACACTGGCAAGGGGCTGTTGTGAGCACCCTGTGGCCCCACGGTGCCTGTGGGTCATTTGCCCCTTTTGCCTTTCCATGAGGCTCAGGCTCAGAGCAGGGAGTTTTCCTTCTTGCTGTTGTTTTCCTGACACTTTCAGGCAATCATAGAGTGGCTTGAGTTAGAAGGGAACCTTAAAGATCATCCAGTTCCAATCCCCTGCCATGCAGGGACACCTTCCACTAGACCATGTTGCTCAGGGCTCCATCCAACCTGGCCTTGAACACTTCCAGGGATGGGGCAGCCACAACTTCTCTGGGCAACCTGTGCTAGGTGCTCACCACCCTCACAGGGAAGAATTTCTTCCTAATATCTAATCTAACCCTGTCCTCTATCAGTTTAAAGCCATTCCCCCTTGTCCTATCATTCCATGCCCTTGTCAAAAGTCCCTCTCCAGCTCTGTGGTGTCCCTGTTTAGGTACTGTAAGATGCTATAGGGAAACCTTTCTTATACATATATTCCTTATATATATTTCTCTGCATCCTTCCTAATGTTTGCCATAACCCAGCCCTGAGATGTTTGCAGCCTGTGAGGTGCAGTTCTTCTGTGCAGAACAACATTCCCTCCCTCCCTTAATTCTCTACTTGCAACTGAAAAGACTTAGTTGACACACAAGTTGATTCCTGACAATCCAGGAAAAAGCTGCCCCATCCATTTGTCTTGAGAGTACAGCTCAGCCCCTGCTCTGGCTCTGCAGTCCTGCCACTTATTTGCATTTTTCTGTACATGGTTCTTTCCATTTCCACACGTTAATCTTTCTTTAAGACTCTACCCCACGCTGAACAGACAGGAGGCACAGATGGCTTGATGCAGGTTTGGGTTTGGTTTTTTTTAAACTCTTTAATTTCTGCAGTCCATTGAACAGCAGCAAAGTTTAAGTTACATAAATATTAAATATATTATTTTCAATGGAAATTGCACCTGCTTGCCTAACCTTTCACTACTTGCCTAGTGCTCAGGAACATTTCAGCTTAATTTTCTGGTGTAGCATTTGGTTGCTGGGGAAGAGATGGCAGTCCTTCTGTGCTATGGAAATCACCTCAGGCTGGTTGGTTCATCTCAGCTGGTTCCCCTGGGAATAATTTTGGGACATCCTTTGGAAGTTCTTTCTCCTTGGCACTTTTAAACAGCCTTCATGCTACCAGAGATCAACTTCAGCCCCTACTATGGACTCAGTTTCAGGGTTTCAAGGTCTGGTCAATGGAGATACTTTGCGGCCCATGAACTGTAGGTGAATGCCTAAATTAGCATATGAAGTATGTGCTTTGAGTGTATCCCGCCTCATTGTTTATGAGCAGGGGAGTAAGAGCATGCAGCCCTGGGCTGATGATCCTCTCTGGGTTGGCACAGCAGCTGCCCAGGACCTGCACTCTGGATCTGGGCCAGTGTCCTGGGGAGGGTCCCTTTGCAGGCTTCCCTGGGCCATCCCTGCCTGGTGACCACAGACAAAAGGGGAGACAACCTGGCCACTTGTCCTTTCCCACTGAGGGATGGATTGATTCCTCTATTTCAAACCCAAGCCTCAGCTGAACCACACAGAGGGGCAGCGTGTTTCAGAGATGGACCTGATTTTTGAAATGCTGCTAGAACTCCTTGGGAGAAGTCGCAGAATAGATTAAAAATTTCCTCAGGCACTTTATCACTTCCCCAGTTGCAGGTTTCTCCCTGTGGTGGGTGACACAGGTGCTGTGGCAGTGAGGTTGTTCTAGCATGGGGCAGCTGGTTGGGGCTGCTTTTGGAGGTGCTCTTGTGTGGTACCTCCTACAGCCCCACTCCCTGCTCACTGAGCTGCCACTAGCAATTGGGACTCCTCCATTATATTTTAAAAAACTGGTTAGAGGCTGTATTTAAAAAATACAAATCTGTCACACTGACAATGTAGATTTTTTAATGTGCTCAAGCTTTAAAATCGTCTGTTTTGACTTTTTCCAAAGTTTCCTTTTTGGCAGCTCAATTGCAGTGCTCCCTGCTGGGACTGATGTAAGGGGAAGAAAGGGCATAAAGTACTTAAAAGTGTAAAGGGTGTATGTTTATTCCCCTGAACCGAATAAGTGGCAAACCCAGAGGGTGAATCAGATAAGTTCATCAGCTATATACTTTTAACTTTCTTTCCACCAATTATGATGAAGTTTTGTACCTCCCTGTCAGGTCTGTCATATAGTAATACTGGATAGTCATGTAGGTTTTATACTAACAGCAGAGAGTGAAGGCACTGATCCTAGCTCTGAAATACAGAGCTCATTAAAATAGGATTGAAGGTATCTAATATAGTTATATTTTCTATTTGTATTCAAAAATGGCCAGCTTCACTATATGGGGCAAATTCAGAATAGTTCCGCTGAAGTCACAAAGCCCAAATTTACACCCTCAGAAACATGAAATCAGTCTCTCCAAAGAGTTCTCGGAAAACTTGAGTTTCATGTTTCTAGATGAGTTCACTTACATGATTTCAGAAGAAAATTTTTACAAATGCAGAGAAATAGAGAGAGGGAAGGAGAGTTCCTCTTTCCTACCCCACAGCCCCAAGAGCCTGGGCAAGTAGGGGCCCAGAGTCGGACACAGTCCACAGTACGTGGAAAGGGTCAGGATGCAGAGAGATGTGGGGACTAGACACTGGCATGGTCCAAGATCACGATGCAAGTCCCAGTGTGTGTTTATCAGCCCCTCTGTGCTGCTCTTCCATTCATCTAAGCCAGCACAGTGTGCTGCCCACTGCTGCCATCTCCAGCTCTGCAAAGAGTTTTCATGAGAAACGGGCTGTCTTTTAGCCACTGCCTGGTCCTCTGGCCACCACAGGGCTGCCCTCACTCCATCCCATCCTCCATTTGTCCTGGTGTTCATCTTGGCTCTTGTGGCATAGTCTCTCTGTCAGCTTGAACTCTGCTTGTACTTTTTTTCCTTCTGAGCTTAGAGATCCATGTTTTGGCACATCCTCTTGAACAGCTTCAACCAAGCGTGAAGGGAGGCATGGTGCTGATCTGCAGTGCTGCAGTGCCAAGGGATTCCTGGCAGCAGACGTGACCCTGCAGTTTCCCATACAGTTGGGTTTGCATCAAGGTTCAACTCACCCTTTTGCTAAGCATCCGAGTCCATCTGCTGCTCGGGGATGCTGACTGCGTGTAGTCTAGTCTTGCCTCGTACATGATGAACTTCTGTCCTTCTCAACTGGTTTTGAATGAGTGTCTGAGGTCTACACTCCTTTCTGGCCAGTTTGCAGGAGATTGTTTTTCCACATAGTGCCCAGCTTATGGACCCTCTTGCTTGGTTTTGATTTCAGTGCTGAAGGTTGCACATCAGTCTCCAGTTGTAAGAATTACAACCATCATGCTCAGGGCTGTATTTTCCCTTCCACCCTGCCATGAGTACAGGAAATCCAGCACCAGGGCTTGAAGAGGAGTGACACTGATTCCACAAAGTGACTCCCCTGTGCAAGAGCAGGATCGGGGTTACTAGGTGGAGGGGCCTGGCAGAAGGGACTGAAACTATCAGGCACAGACAGAGAGACCTTTCTCTGAACCTCTCAGTGTGAGATTTAACCCTAAGCCCAGCAGCAATAACTCCAGTCCTTACAGCTCTCCCATTGCTGGAAGAAGTCAGGGTCATGGTTATAACTAAAAGATTCCTGAGCTGAGAGTCAATGCTGGGAGAGTTTTCTCTGCTCTTGGGGCTGGCTGCCTGCCATTAGCATGATGCCACTCATCCAACCCTCAGACAGATTAACCATCAAAAATAATAATAGAAAAGACTACTGCAGCCTCCATAGGTGCAGTCCCAAGGGTGCTGGAGGTGGCTGAGGAATGGCTTCATCTCACGTTTAAGTCTCTTGAGAAAGAGCTGCTGCATCTCACTGCAATTCTTCCATCTTCATGATTGCAGCTACTTCTGTACCTGTGTACTTTTGCAAGTTACTGGGCTTAAAAGTCCACGAACAAAAATTCAGCTCTCTTCTCACTTTATGTATCTTCATCATTAATGTTAGGTGAACATAGAGAATCGTGGTTAAAACACACCTTAAACACCAAAAATCAAAAGAAATAAATTTATTAAGGAAGGAAGGAAAAATCCCAGCACAGTGGAGGATGAATCATGCCATTTTTTCCCAGTTGCATTTTTAAGTCCCCAACAAAATACTGGCCTATTCATTAGTCAGATGGTTTCTCTTTTTCTAGGAAGGTGACGCAGGAAAATAAGATGTTCCTTCCTTTTCCAAATTACAGAAGCAAAAAATGGTGTCTTTATGCAAGCTGACTAGTGAATTGTTGCAAGGCTGCTACTGCAAATACTGCTTGATAAGAGACTCCAAGCCTTGGCCATATAGGTATATATTTTATGTTCATCACAATTTGAATACACAAGTGCAATACACATTTCAAAATAAAATGCAACATCAAAGAACACTCTGCTGCCCATTGTAGAGGGTCTGTGAAGATAATGAAGTAACCCGCTCACAATTGTTCTTTTGCAGCAAGTGCTGGTACATTTTTAAGCTACTGACAAGCCTGTTAAATAACTGGCCATCTTTTAAGCTCGGCACCCTGGAGTGTAGGAGGCAAATAACTCTCAGGGGGGATTTAACACAGTTATGTAAAATAATCTGAAGCCATCCTGGTTGCTCCAGAAAGATTATAATTAAGAGCAGGGTTGGTTTTTTTAATGTCTGCTATTATCAGTTGATTCATAACAAAGCAAAACAAAAGTCCTGTTCTTATTTGTTTGAGAAGCAGTTTCTGTTCCTCTCGTGAAGAGGAAGGGGATTTGGACATGCTGCTGAATGCTCTGCTCTGAGTCTGGGTATTTATGTCACAGAATATCTTTTGAATAGTAATTTTTAACATCTGATTAATCTTCCATTCTGTTTGAGCAGAGAAGCACTGTCATGCTGGGCTAGGTGTAAAGGCACTCAGCACTCCCTAACCAGCATCACCCTCTGTAAAGGCTTGCAGGCAAAATCCCTGGTGTTGGTGTTCAGCTTTGACGGTCGAGAGGTTGGCAGCTGCTCTGCCTAAACTTGGGGGAACAGATTTTGTTCCATAGGAGCCTGTGACAAGTAGATTTTAAAGCAGTCCTCTGGCATCCTAACACGTACCTAGGATGCACACAGAGCACAACCCACACGCCCTGTATGCATTGGGTCTCTGTGCTGCTGCCTGATAGGTAGTGGGGTGAGGAGAGTACCTCTGGACTGAGTTGTATCTTCTGTACTTTGATACCTTCTAGTTTAATCCATTTCTCTCCTGTCTCCCCTCACCACGTCTTCTGCTCCCTTGTTCACCCCTGCCCTCCACATGGTAAGTTTTCTTATATCCTTGATAAAATAGTTTTTGAATTACCTTGGCTCTGACATGGATTAAAGAGAAAATCCATCACCATGCTGGCTGGCTGGGGCAGGAGTTTGGCTATCTGTGCCGTTGCATCAGCTGCTGCTTGTGCCACATGTCTGAGGAGCCCTGAGAAGGAAACCCTCAAGGTTTGGTAAGCTCCTATAGCCAAGGCAGATAAGCCACTGTGCTGCTGCCGGTCTCCCACAGCCACAGGGTTAAACCACAGTGGCCAGAGTGGAGGGAGCATTGTGGAATTTATTAACTGGTACTCACTCAGTTTTTTTAGTGGTGCTGCCATTTTTTTATTCCGCTATAACTAAAGCAGAACTTCTGCGTTTAGGGTTGTTTGGATGCCCCGCAATATGTTCACATATTTTCCACTGCTGAATGAAAAGGAGAAAAAGAGCATGATACTTGTTGTAGGTCTCTGCCTTGCCTGTGGATGGTCTAGATTTCTGCATAGCTGCTTCTCTGTTACATGGGGCTTTCAGATTTCACTATTGATTAGAGTGGTTGCTTTTCTAATTAAAAGAATTCCTAAGTCTAACTATTGACTTGGGCAGTAAATGTTCCGGATTATTAAAGATGAGGCTTTAGTCAGAAAATATGGTACCCTCTCTCGCAAAAGAGGTCAGTGTAACTCGAGCAAAAGAGTGTCCTAAAAATCAGAAAACAAGTGGAGGAAACGGGAAAGTAGGAGCGAGGCAAATGCTGCTTATGTAATCACGGCAGAGCAAGTAGGACAGAGGAGGGAGCGGCCAGTCGCGCTCGGCGTTCGCGTGCCCGCTTCTCAAAGCACAACTGCACGTGTGGCTCATGTCCCTTCTGTGTGGGGGGCTGATCTCACCCAGCAGAGTCTGTAAGATGGAACAGAGTGCAGATGTACTTTGCCCATCGTGAAATGAGAGCAGTGGGAAAGCATCTCCTGTTGGGATGAACTCTCACAGGGCTTCGGTGTACAGCTGCTTGTGGTAGGTCAGAGGGGGTTTGGGAGGTATACTTCGACCCCTTCTATAAAATACTCCTTTTCAGCTCTTGACACACAGCCCCAAAATATTACAACAGCCCAACCATTTCTGGAAAACAGAATTTTCTGCGCTGAGGTTGGAGTCACCCGGCAGCCTCCCATGCCATGCCCAACAAACTGCTTGTCCATGGCAAGAGATGGGCCCTTCCAGGCAACCATCATCATGTTGGAGCCAGAGTCTTTGAAGGAGCCTCTCACCCTCCACTGTTTCTAGAAACAAGCCAGCACAATTAGCTGGGAGTCAGCACTGAGCTCTTAAATAACTGAACTTGTTGAGAAATGAATCCTGCCCTGGAGAACCTGAGTTACTTGAGGTAATGCATAATTACCCTTGCTGGAAGTTACTCACACCTCTGGGCATAGGTCTTGTACGTGGTTCTCAGTGTGTACTGGTAGTTACAGGGTTTGCAACATTTTATTTGTACACTCACATCCATCACCTGAGGACATCAAATTCCTGCTTATAAGTGTCAATAGACAGGTATGCTGCTGGACAAACAGAAATGAGTGTACATCAGTGATGGAGGTACTAAGAGCCAGCCTGGGCACTGGGGGTGTGATCTGAAGCTCTGCTTGGTCTCAGGCACATGGAGACACTGGGCCCCTTTGATGCTGAACAAACACAGAGGAGAGCAGCAGTCAGGGCTCACAGGAATGCCAAGTGTAAGATGGTGCTGGAGGCAGTGGTGAATCCAGTGAGCAATGGGAGAAAGGCAGGATGACCAGGAGGTTTGGCCAGGGTGGCTCTGAAGGACCTTGCTAAGCCTTTGCAATAAGCTTCTTCCAAAATATTCTCCTTCACAGTGACACCAGGGTTACAAACAGTCAGATTTTAATAAACACACACTCGTAGGTGGAAAAACTAAACATGTCTTTGGTCCTGCTCTCTTCCCATCAATAACAGGTCTTTTTTTTTTCCATTCTCCACCTCAATTTTGTCATTTTTCCTTTGCTTTTAGAGAGCTTTTCCTTGCATCAGATGACTTTTTCCACTTCCTTGTATAAATTTTACCCTTGTCTCCAGTCCTGAAGTATTTATAGCTCAATGGCACACATAACCATTGGGCATACAGTAATTTCTCTTTGAATACTTTCCATATCTCTCCGGTGTGCTTTTCCACCCACACATGTTCCATTGCCTTATCCCGAAGGATGTCTTTATTCCTCCTTTATGCTTTTGGTGTCTCTATTGTTTTTTTCATGTCTTTCTTCTTGATGGGTTGGGTGTTTTTGCACATCACACAGCTTGAAAAAAATTTCCCTTCAGACTCTTTCATTGAATCAAATCTTATTCATCTGATATGCACACAGACTAAAATTCCATCCTGAGTAAAAGAGTGACCTACCTGCTGCAGGGAACCTATTTTTGAAGAATTTTGGGGACAAAGGCCTCAAATTGGCCTCCGCAGAGGGAGTAACTTCACCCACAAAGGAGTCCCACTGTCCACAGCACAATAGTGACCCTGAGAGTTGTAATTGTGTTTAGATATTTCTGTTGTTGTCATTCTCTTTCCTATAGTATTTTTGCAATGAAGTAGAAAACTGGAAATCTTTTTTTTTTTTTTTAATATTGACACAGTTTTTCTCATGAAAAAGTAAGAATAATAGTGATTCAAATTGTGCAGTTACTTTCTTCTTCTTCCCTATGTATGGTAATACATAGGGAATAACTACCTATGGCAAGCACATTGCTTTTGCTTTGCTATGGACTGATGGAGAGTAATGCATCAGAGCACACAGATGGGAAGGCAGGCTCACAGGATTGAAAGTAATGACTCTGAACAAGACTTTGAGTCACAGTTAAATAGTCACAGTGCATTAGTTAGAAGGACTACAGTCAGGGATATGAAGTTACATTACTTCTGTTGGTGCAAGCCTTCCTTTAATTCAAGAAGGGGGATGAAAAGCTGCAGAGGAACAAGAGTGACAGAGGGACTGGAAAATGTGTGTTTTGGTGAAGGTGTCCACAAGTTCCATCAGCTTGGCTTACCAAAGAAAAGGTTTAGGGCTGACTTGGCTGCAGTCTAGAAAGAGCTAATATTCCTAAGAAGAAACACTTAAGAGCAGGAAG
Source organism: Manacus vitellinus (assembly GCF_001715985.3). NCBI lineage: Eukaryota > Metazoa > Chordata > Aves > Passeriformes > Pipridae > Manacus > Manacus vitellinus. Next base: position 5,819,416 of record NW_021939395.1, read on the forward strand.
CCCTCCAGTTTAGCACATGAAGACATAATGAGAGTCAGTGGCTGGAAGTTGAAGTTAGAATTCCTAAATCAATTCAATTTGCACAGGTCGTTATGGCTCATCAGAGATCAGAACAGTGCAGGGCAGTTTCAAGGCAGACAGACTTTCTTACATGCCACTGGTTGGCTCAAAGGTGCTCCCAGCCATGGACACTGGCAGCACTACCTCATGTACCCACATGTAAGGACAGCAGAGAGTGGCTGGTGGTCACAGGCCACGCAGGTTGGTGGCATATCTAACACTCTTTGTGTGCTTGAGCACTAGTTTAGGCAGCAGTTAATCCAGACATCGCATGTGCTGCATCAATGCCTAGAGCACTGGTGAGATGGCCAAGATAGATATAGGTTATAGGAGCAATATTACCCTTTATAAAGAAATGCTGCAAGAAATATAACACTGTTTGGCCTGATTTTCAAAGATAAAGAGCAGCAATGAGTTGAAATTTCCTTAGCATTTCTGAAAATCAAGCCATAACTAATTAACCCCTGCATGTCTGTGTGCCTAATTATTTTTTTCCACTTGACTTAAAAGAGGAAACGAGAAACTTCAGGCTTCTCAAAACTTTGCATCAAGTTTGTGGCATAGTCAGAACTCAGAAGATCCTGATTAATCTCCCCATCACTACTTCTTCCCCCTTTGTAATTAAGTGAGCTTTTACCATCATCAATGCAATCTATTATATAGCACAGACCATATAAGCTACAGGACAAACCTCAAGAATACACCTGACTGCATTCCCGTTCAGAGCTGCGATACACCAGCCGGGAGCACATCCTGCCTTTAATTATACTGAAGAGGTCTTGGTGATTTGGTGTCCTACATCAGTATTAGGAAGCTTGGGCATTGAATTGCTATAAATCAGGAGCTTTGCTGCTCTCACAACAAGCCCAGTGGGAGCCTGACTTTCTCAAAGAGCTTAATTAAAGAGTGCTTATTGTCAGCTCACCCCTGTAGCCCATTAGAGCTCCGCAGAGATTTCTGTTCTCCAACATCATTGTGAAAAGTGGGACAGCTCTTGCTTCTTAGGAAGCTCTGTGTTCATAATCACTTCCTCACATGTCAATACGGTCCTGGTGATCTTATAGTCATGTTGCAATTAGTTGGTGATAGGTGTGAACAGGGCATATCTGAATAACTGTTTATGGAGATCTCATTGGCTAGACAGTTATTCAACATAGTCATAATTTGCCTCCTAGACAGTGCTTTCTCTGGCTATATCTTTGTGTGCTTGAAAAAGCAAAAGTAATGTGTGACATTTCCAAAAAGCAGTGATTTTTCTCTCAGAAGAGTGTACATCCCTGCCCTCTGAGGGATGCAGCCCCTTGTGATTTACAGAGAGAACCCAAGTTCCCCTGCCGTGGAGGCCCTTCAAAACATTACTGACTATTGTCTTGAAATCCATGTCACTGTAGAGTTGTGCTGTAGTTAAATGAATTATTCAGACCATCACCTCTGCTGGTTGGTAGAACCGGCTTTATTTTTTTTCTGTGCATAAGACTGGTGTACTTGGGCCCCAGTCAGTCTCATCCATCTTCAACAGGATATTTGCATGCACTTTAATATTGAAAAAACAGTTGCCACCAGACATTAGGATGCACAGTCAGGGGAATGGGTAGGAAGAGAGTGGTTGTGTTTTAGGTCTGTACCTGTGCTGTCCATTGGTGGTATCGTCACTCACAGATGTGGAACAGAGAGGATGGTGCTGTCATTGGGGTTTCACTTGCACCGCTCCTGATGCAAGGCCACTTGTGGGTCAGATCCTTCCCAGGCTTGTCCCACCCGCTCCCCAAGCTGTGCAGAAGCCTCCAGGCACAGTCATCACCAAGTGTACCCTGGGAGTGCTGAGAGGGAGTTTTTTAATTTGATTCAGAATGGACACTTCTCCCCATTGCACAGGCACAAATGGCCACCTTCCTGCATGCTGGGCTTGGGCAGTGTTGCAGCCAGGCAAACCAGGGCATTGCACAATTTCTGGCTCTGCTGGCTAACCCACATCCCAAAGGAGCTGAGAGGACACATTGATTCAGGTTTGTCCATTACTAAGTACTATTTCCCAATGCATTTATGGAGTCATCCTGCCTCCAAATTTCAGCCCAGTGAGGTCAGAGATATTTGAAGACTTAGAAAGAAATTTTGGACAGCAAAAAATAAGAAATCTCAGGGGTCTAGACTATGCAAGTCCTTCTTAGAACTTTCTCATAATTTATGATTGCACTCATGAATCAATCTAGTATTAATTAAACTCTGGCCAACTATATGTGCCAATAAGATTAAGGAGCGAAGTGTAGGCTGTCATCCTGCCAGTGGCTATTTCCAGTGAAAAACTGACTTTAACAAAGCATATGATAGACAGAAAGCTCTTTGCATTGATACCACAAGGAAAAGACTGTTCTGAATATATGCTATGCTGGCCAGAGAGGTTGTGGAGTCTCCTTCTGCAGGGATACTCAAAACCCTCCTGGATGTGGTCCTGTGAAACCTATTCTCGGTGAACTTGCTTTAGCAAGGGGTTTGGACTATATGATATCCAAAGGTCCCTTCTTCCCCCAACCACTCTGTGATTCTGTGATTTACTCTGCTCTAGTATCCTCTGCACGTTGTCACTTTTCATCTGATGCATTTAGGTCTCAACTTGTCCTTTTAGAGAAGGATAGTGACAGGCTGCTCTAGGCTGCCCACATTAGACTTCTCAGTCTGGGCCGGTTGCGTCCCATATTGAAGGATATTGATTAATTTTGACAGTGCCTGAAATATGTTCCTGCATTAGCAATGAACTACATACTTTGCAAACTTATGGTGCTGTAGCAACATCTGGAAGTCCCTTCTTGAAAAAAACACTCCATTTGGAACGGTGGTAAGAGCAGGTCACAATAGTGTGGTACATGGGAAGAGACTTAAGGTATTGATGGGCACACCCCAACGTCCTGACAGCATTGAAGGCAACACTCTGCACCCTGTGTATCTGCTGGCATGAACCTCAGGGGTCTCTCCCTTCCCTCCTTAGGATGGGTCTTCTAAAATCTCCAGAGCTCTATCTCTTGCATGCAATGTTTCACACACTCGCCTAGTTCCTTCAAACAGAACAGTCAGCCCTCTGAAGCTGTATGTATCATGTTTCACTGAAAACTGGCACCTGATAATTTTAGTTGAAAATTCTACCTGATAAACTAACTGAGAAAAATTCAAACTCCTGGGCTTTACCTCTTCCTTTCCCCCAAAATGTCTTAAAACTGAAAGCTCTGCTCCATCGAATCAGAAATTAAGATCTATGAGCTTGAGTATACTGAATGTCACAGTACTTCTTATTAATGCACACCCAAAGCTACTCCTTCATTCCCACTTTAACCAGATTATGATAGTAAGTAGGATAAAATTTTCCTCCTTATTTACTAAAATTATACTGGCAAGGAAAATGTATTTTGCACGATCACTTCTCAGTCTGAAATACTTCTAGGCTAAATATATTCTTCTAAGATACATGCTTTGGGCATCTGTTTTCAAGCTGCATTCTTCCTGCAAGCAGCACAGAAGATGCTGTTCTTTGCCATCACTGTGCACAGCGTAGGTAGATCTAAAAAGAGAATTCTGCCTGAAGATTTCTGTTGTCTTTTTGTTCAGTCAAAGGATATAGCATTAATTTCTCCCATTTTGAATTGCACACAAAATGCAGTCGTACGCCTGGCTGGAAATCTTGGTTATACCTTCCAAGCTAATCTAAAAATACAGCTCAGGCCCTGCAGTCCCAAAAAATTAAATCCAGTGCTCCAACATGCAGGGGAGCCTAAGAGAGTGAGCTTCTTCATGGCACTGTTCTCTCCTCTCGTTACAAAAGAGAGTTGATTTTCACAAAGGCTTAGTTCCCTTTAAAATTTTGCCCATTATAAGTTTTATGAGGACACAGAAGCAAAGGTCCCTTCTATTACCATTCTGAGAGGATTTTAAGAGAATGCAGGTAAATTCTCTCCCCATCAGACCTCATGAGGGAAGGGATACCTCTTCTCTCCCTCTGGGAAGTGTAAGCAATACTAATTTGGTAATAAAAAAGTATTGCCTCATTGTGAAGCCTTATTTTTACAAGTGTCCGACTTGTGCAAAGTTCAGTGTCTCACCTTGACTGATCAACAGTGTATATTATTCCAAAACACTCTCCAAGACAACTCTTTTCAGCCTTAGAGGTCATGCTTAAATAGGCCACTGCAAGGAGGCCACAAGTCCCACCCAGGCAGTTTTGCTCTGTGAAAAATTTCAGTATTTGTTTCTAGCATTTGCATCCGGGCTCTTGTTTGTTAGATCAAGCAAAATGTTCATTTGCTTCCACTCATTTGAATGAGGAAAGGTCACGATACAGAGACATTAAGTCATAGGATCATTGACTCATAGAATAGTTTGGGTTGGAAAGGACCTTTAAAGGTCATTTTGTCCAACCCCCCTGCACTGAGCGGGGGCATCTTCAAGTAGATCAGGTTGCTCAGAGCCCCCTCCAACCTGACCTTGAATGTTTCTGGGGATGGGGCACCTACAACCTCTCTGGGTAACTTCTGCCAGTGTTTTACCATCCTCATTATAAAAAACTTGTAGTCTAAATTGATGTTTTTTTTAGTTTAAAAGCCCTTACCCTTTGTGCCCTGACAACAGGCCTGGCTAAAAGGGCTGTCCCTTTGTAGCTGTGAGCAGCAGAAAAGCTACACAAAGGAGGAAATGTTTCTTTCAAGGATGACAAATAATTACTATCTGGGATGCCTTAGCTCTGCCAGTCAGACTCGGGATGAAGTCTGCCCTGTGGATAACCAGATTTCCAGCACCCACTGCACAGGATTCAAATGCTTTTGCATCTTATTTCCATTTACTGTGCAGTGTGTTAGTGCTGCAGCTGTTGTGAGCAGGGGAAGCTGCACATTCAAATCTCTGCTTTGGCCTGGGCGGAGGAAAGCTCACATTGCTCCTGGTCAGGCACAGTGATGAGAGTAGCCTAGATTTTTGAAGTGCACTGTCTAGATGACTTGGAAAGATGACTCGAAAGACCCATGTTCAGAAGAGTGTTCTGATCCAGAAAAGCAGCCCCAAAAAAGCAAACAGACCATCTTTCATTCTTTTCATAATTAATTGATGGGCAGAAGCCAGTACACTGAGATCCCCGGGTCTGAAAATCTGAACAATAAAAAGCAAGCAATTGTCACAGAGAGCAGAAGTTCTCCCAGCTCCCTCTCTTCCCTAGCCTGTCAGCACACCCTTAGACTTATCTGGGTTGGGTCACAGCCAGCTTGCCCTCATTCAAGCCCTGATCCTGGCAGGACAGTAGGTAAGCCGATCAACTGCTCCAGCCAGCTCCAGCAGCCGAGACCTGAAATAGAAACGCGCAGCTGAATGTTGGCCATGCCCAGGGAGATCTCCATGTCCTCACCGAGGGAGGAGGAGGACACCTTCCCCAGAGATCATTTGGTTGCTTCCTGGCCCCAGACTGTTTTGGTCAGTGATAGTAAAGGCACCTGATGTTCATGTGGACAGTGGGTTTTGCCTGTGGCAAGTAGGAAATAACAAAGTCAATCAGTTCAGCACCTCAAACTCTAAGTCCTTCTTTTAGAGGAAAACGTGTCTTGCCCATCCTCACCACCAGCTGTGGCTCAAACCTTCTGTACTGAAGTATGAAGGTTCAAAAAACCCCCAAAGCTGTAGTCTCATGCTCACTAATCTGTGATGGAAGCTGCTTTTCAAAGAGGACTGATTTTGTGAAATTAAGAGATGCTCTCCAAGCACACAGGGACTGTGATGAAACACTGAGACGTGATGAGGAATGCAGGATCTGCATGGGACCACATGCTGCATCCTCCGCCAGGAGGGCAGGAGCTGCAGGCCTGGTTGAATCAGGAGGGCTGTTGGTCTAGCCCAGGCACCAGCAGTGTGTCCTGGGCATAAACAGGCAGGCAGTAAAAAGTTTGGGTTTAATCATGTCTTGAAAAACTCTTTACTTCCTCCTAACACAATGGTCACTTTTTTGACCTCTGTTCTCCCTCTCCACCACTGTCACTGGAGGCACTGTGTTCTCAGCACTGACACCAGATGTGTTGAGGAGTGACTGCAGTGCCCATGCCACTCAGAAACAGTGGGGTGGTAAGACACAGAGGGCTGTGCTTGCTGAGGATTTATGAAAGTACCTGCAACAGGAACAGCCTGTTTCTTTCTCATCCTTATAGATGAAAGGGTAACCTGGCCCCTAGAATGAAACACTGATTTTCAGTGAAAAAACTAATTGGGTCTTCTTATCACTTTCAGTATTTCGACCTGTCTGCAGTTTTTTGTACTGGTTCTCATACTTCAGCCATTCTTAAGAGGTTTCTTTGATCTGATATGACTTTATTCACAAGAAGCTACATATTTACTTACTGAAGGGAAGACAGCCAGAAAGGTTTCTAAGCAGATACAAATGTGTGAACAGTTAAGCAGAGACTATTAGATCAGCTTGTGTAACAGCATGATTGATGGGTAGGTAACATTTAGTCAGCCACCTGCTCGGGGAGTTGGGATGGAGAGCATGTCACCCCAGCACTTTTTGAGGCACGGAAATCACACGGGCTGCTCCTGTCAGGACTTATGAGTGCCCCAAAATACTTCTCCTTTCATCTTTCCTCTTTAGTGCAAAACTGGTCTGTCCAGGGAATACAAGTCAAAACAAACACGTGGAGCTGGTGGGCAGTGATTACATAAAAGTGTTCAGTGTGGAAAAACCCCAACCTTTCAATCTGAACAAAGGCCTGAAGTCACTGTTAATTCTTTGCAAAATTTACCACCCACAGAAGCAGGAAGGGTTAAAGGCACAGATCAGGCAAAACTCTTTCTTGGCCATCAAGGCCACTGTATTCAACTGAAGTATCTAAGTGCTTTATATGGTTCTGTTATTCACTTGGGGCCGCACATGAGCAGCATTTCCTAAGATGCTGTTAAAGGATATGTTGGTTCCTTGCAGTGCATATTGGATTCCACATCTTAAGAAACACTTTAAAATGAAAAAAAAAATAATTGTAAAGTAAACTATTGCTTCCATATGTGAGTGGAAACTAATTTAATTATGAAATGAAATTCCTATACAGCACTGCCAAAAGGGCAAACAACTGAGAACTTCACCAAAAGGAGAAAATTGTCAGTCTTTCAGCACATAACCATTTTGTTCTGAACAGCAGCAATTATGGAAATGGGCAGAAGACTGTTTCACTGATGATAAATCTACAATATGTCAAGGAATATTTGAAGATTCATATTTAATTACTGTGACTACACGAATTAAACAGTGGAAAAAAGTTGTCAATGCTGTTTTTTAAAGTAGGGAAATAGATCCAAAGCCAAAAGCAACATCATTAACGTCGGTAACTAAAAGGAAGAGAATTTCCCTCTGGGCTAAACCTTGTGATAAAGGAGAGATGTCACTTGTTATGCACTTTTGAACATGTCTGGCAAGGTTAAGAGGTAAATAGCCAGAATAATTATCATCTATGTTGGTAATGGTTTTCTCAGCCACATATTTACTCTGAGCACATTCTTGGTGTTTCAGGTTACTCATAACTCTTGATCACAATTCGTTGGGCTTTTTTTTGACCTCCAGAAATTATTTTAAGGCAAATAACTTTAGAAAACTCCACGCTCCACTAGTTGGCCCAGGCAGGGCAGAGCTTCAGTAAGTTCTTATGATAAAGTAAATGCAACCTACATCCAACTTGGTGGCGTTTGCTCACCCTGTGTCACAGGCTGTGCCTGTTGAGCCACACAAGGTTTAGCATGAGGAAGCACATCTGCCAAAGGGAAGTGTGGGCTTGCAGGTTGTTTAGAGCTGCAGGTTGACCAGGATGAACACAGCAAGGACTGTGTGTGCTTTGTTTTAGTGCATAGCTCTGATCAGTGGCAGCATGCCACAACTGCTCCATGTGAATGGGGAAAGGTGTTTTCAGAAGCCTCTTCTGGAACAAGTGCTACAGGGCATGTAATCCTTTCCCTGCAGTGGGCTGGCTGGCACAGGGAGTGCCCTCCATCCCCAAACTGCCTACGGTGTCCAGCAGTCATGCAGCCACCCAGGTACACCACAAACAAGGGTTCAAGGAGAGGACTATGGTGAGTTGTTCCTGTTTGATCAGAGGTAGAGATGCACTGAGCTTGCTGAAGTTTTCCCCAGCAGCTGGTCTGCCCTGATGGGGCAGCTTTTGGCTGCAGAGTTCATTCCATCTTCCTGCAGTGAGAGCCATGCTAAGGTACTGGCCCAGGAGGTGTGGGTGCAAATGCTAGTCTTAACCCTGCTGTGCTGTGGGACCTCACAGGAAATTTTTTTACCTGAATTGCTCATTGTAAAATAAACAGAGGTTTTTTGTAAGGATTACCTTTGCAAGGCATTTTCAGATGTAATACTGAAAGGGGCGTGTAAGTACCAAATAATAGATAATATTGTACACCAGGAAATATCCCACCATAAAATGCAGAAGAATTAATCACTGTGCCTGAAAAACCTATACTTAATTGGACACAGAATTTTGTAGGATGTATGAATGGGAGCGAGTCATTAGGAAGATGCTCTGTGTGAAGTGGAATGTGTGCCACAGTGCTTCAGTTGTCATGGCAAGTATTCGTATTTCCCATGGCAACAGAACCAGTAAATAACTGCATAAAAAGCTTTGTCTAGTGACCAGGGCACAAGTTATTTCTCTCATCAGCATCCTTAACTTCAGCACTCTGCTGGAGATGAAACACTGAAAGGCAAGTGTTTCCTTCGGCTTGTGACATGTTTCCTCTTCATAGTTTCATTATGATTCACCCACCAGTTGCTGTGCTAGTGACACTATCTGTGCCATGTACGTAGTGCTGCGTGGTGTCTGAATTAACTGAAGGAGATGATGACAGGGCAGCAAACCCGCAGCGAGTGCTGCTTTTGTAGAGCTTTGTGCGAGTGCTGCCTAATGCAGGTCACTTGTGTTCTGCAAGTGAAAGGACTGAAGCTCTACAAGAAAACTTCTTAAAATTTGTTTTCCAAGTCTCTTGCTCTTGTTTTTTTCCTTGGTTGAATTGATTTATTCTGCAAACTAGCACCGCCAGCAGCGTTAAGGGCAGGCAGAAGTATTGCATGGACAAGAGAAGGATGAAAACTCAGGGGAACTAGATATCACTACGACAGCAATGATGCTCCAAAGAAAAACAGTCTTTTCCTTTAATGAAAAGTAATTTGTTGTAAGCTAGCATTTTCCTAAATAGTGTTTTTCAGTGCTCTGAGAACCCCTGGGCTCTGCTTTGCAGGACCATATTGTTTGTATCCTGTGCTAAATGCAAAAAAAACCAACAAAAAGCCCAAATCCACACAAAACAAAACAAAACAAAACAAACAAAACAAAAAACAAAACTCACCTCTTCAGGCTCATCTGGCTGCCTGTAAATGTGCCAGGAAGGTGCTGCTTGGCTCACCAGAGAAAATGGATGATCCCCTGGAGTAAGAAGGCAAAGGGGGTTTCTTGATGAGGAGAAGACCAGAAGAATTTGATCCTAAGACATTCAGGGGTGCAATGAAAGGTTTGGGGTCAGGATGAGAAGTGTGGCAGTACATAACCGCCCACATGGTCACCATCATATCTGGGCCAAGTAAAGAGACAAGCTGTCCAAAGGAAAAAACTGCAATCCATTTCCCAGGTCTAACTTCTGCAAAACATTTCCTGAGTTTCATGACAAGCTTGGTCATTAGGCAGCTCCTCTCTCCAATCCCAGCCCTTCATTCACAAGCCCTGACCAAAACTGATCTTGATATTCCTGTTTAGATGAGAAAACTTCAACTGTCTTGTATAATCATTTTCTGTAGACACACAAAAATGCACTTAGAGCTGCATAATAGAACCTGATTTCACCAGGTTAGTCACAGGTTCATTTTTACTTATTAGGACTGACTTTTTGCAACACTGCTTGTAGACGAAATCTGACACATAATACTAGTTTCCAGAATCATAGTCAATTCATTGATGGTGTTCAGCACCTCCCCTATGCCCAGAAAAACCATGTGCTTTTCTGTGAGTAGAGAGTGCAATAATATCCCACGCAGTTCTGAATATTTTTTGACACATTTCAGTATCATTTTGTGATAGAAACACAGTGATAAAGTCTCACAGACTTACGGTTTAACTTGCTTTTGTTTAGGTATGAGCAGAGTGGCACAGCCTCAGCAACATGTGATGCTTTCAATCCATCCTGCTCCCTGGGTAAAATCTCTGTTGAATATCAGGTCACTTGTTTTATGCATTCATGAACTTATTGAGATTTCTGTGTTTTCAAAAAAAGGCAGAAAAAAACCAGTGGAAAACAGTGGAAGTTACCCAAGAACCCTGTTGACTTTGGTGCACTTGGGATAAAGGACACACATTTTCTTTCCTGTTTATCCTAAAAGACCATTAAGGGAGGTGTTTGGAGAGCTCTGCCCTGGGGCTTGTGCTTCAGGCTTCTGTCCTTTTCAGTGTCTGAGTTGTGTTGTCAGTGGTCCCTCAAGACAATCAGGATGCTTAGTTCTTCTAAAGAACCACCTGCACAGCCTGTGCTTGAAAAGCCACAGCTTGACATTTATAATCCAACTGTCAAACTATTCCTGGTCTTTGTCTTGGAAAGGAAGATGTTACCTTCCTTACAAAGTGAAATCAGGCAGTAGCTTCTCCCAGCCCCTTGTTTCAGGTCGTAGTGCTGAGGGAGGTCTCCCCACCAGCAAGGCTGCACAGGGGGCGAGTGGGGCCACTGGAACTGCCCTACTTTGTGCCTGCAAGTCACAGCCATCCAAATGCCACTCTCCAACCCTGTTACCCAATTTTGGCTGGAGATTAGGATGCAGTTGGGAGCCCTCTGGCTGCAGCCCAGTCCAGGCAGAACAGTGGAGGTGAGTGGCAGTAGCTGGGAGTAGATGGGAAAGTATGGATGGAGGCAGCTCCTGTCCCAGCACAGCCTTCCCAACCTGTGTGTTCTTTGTCACCCAAATGTCCAACCTGGGGGTCTGGTCACACCCTGGGTTATAGTGGGAAGTTAAGGTGACAAGGACAGCTTTCCCTCTGCCGTGTTTGGTCAGGAGCTCACTGGGTCTTGTTCAGGAGTCAGTCATTGCTGCTCTAACTCAGGATGTTGAAAACTCCATAAGGTGATGATGTTACCATTGCATCTGCTCTGGGTAAAGCCCAAGAGGAGAAGTGGAAACTTTCAGTGCAAGGAACAGTTGACCTTCATAATTCCCGACTCCTGTGTACAGAATAACTCAGAATGGACAAGTAGTAGAGAGAAGCTTTGAAGCATTACCATCTTGTATGAATAAAGCTTAGCATCAGCATAAGTATTAATAGGAAATATCCATGTTTATCAACGTGGATTTAATGTGCTAAGTGGTAACCACTGTGATTTACTAGGAAGGATGCACCTGCAGATGAGGGACAGTAATTCTGTACTGACTTGTCTGTTCTTCCTCTGCGCTTCACCCATGGGCACTACTACAGCTGTTGCTGTTGCCTAATGCTCCCTCTGCCATTTGTCCTCTGCCTGCTGAATTCAGGGGGATTTGGGCCTTTAACATAATTATTATTAAGTTTCTATTTTATATCCCCGTTCAAGAGGCCCCTCCGTAGCTGATTATACCAATCAGAGGTGACTTAACCCATATTTAAATGCAGCAGCCTGAATTTGTCTTCAGCACAGCCTCCAGAAGATATGAACCCAGCATCAAAGAAAATTAATTCTTAGGTACGTTATCCTAGGGGATCAAGTTAAAATGTGGTCAAAGAGCTTTAGCTTTAGCTTGTATGCTCTCATGAAAGGATGTGGGCAGAAGGCGGCAGACATGCTCTTGTTTGTGCAAGTTTTCCCCCCTCCCTTGTTTGAGTTAGGTAGAATAACAGATCACAGGCATACTTATCAGAAAATATTGTACTGTAGTTAAGAGAGAACGCTTTTTCTATTACAAAAATAATAATTATCATTGGGAGTATGATCAGCCACATTAAAAGTATTCTTTAATCTTTTTCCAGGCAAAAAAACTGACTTGGGCACCTCTCAGGTTTTCAAATAAATACATTCGTTTATCTGGCCATGGTATTACTCCCGCACAAGGAAATACAGGGCCTTAAACACACCCAAAGTTTGGATACCACTCTTGCTTCTCTAAGAACCATTTAAACCATTTATTTTCTACAAAATAAGGTGCTGGTTGATGGAAATGCAAATATTCTAGCTGGTTCTCAAAGGCTTAGGTGGAATTTTGTCCTAAATGGTGATTAACTCATATATGTTCCTAATCCTTTAAAGCAGTTGCATAAAGATTCCAAGTGGCCCTCGAAGATGCTGGGTGGGAGAGTAAGTAGCTCCTTCTAGCCCACTGGAATGCAAGATTTTGTGCTAAGGGGGAAATCCTGTTCACAGTGGAGTAAATGTGGTTTTTGCTCTGCTTTTAATGGAGTTTCCGTTCCTTTTTCTGAACTTAAATGAGAATGGGATTTTACCCATCTCCTCACATGACTGTGGCGCGAACCTGAATTCTATTTTTGAGTCTTTTTAAATGGGGAAAATTAAGGTGAAACTAAATAAGCCCCAATACATCTCCAGACGGAAAAGGGCTCCTAATTGTTGGGTGTTGCCTGAAGCAGAGACGTGAGCTCTAAGCAAACAGTCCCAGCAGCACAGCAGCAGTGCCAGCAGTGCTCTGGCTGCCGGGGAAGCTGCTGCGTCACCTGGCTGTGCTGTGCTTACAGGTGGCAGCGTTGTGCCTGACCCAAGTGCCCTTCCTTCTCCCCACCACAAGTGCAATTGATGTTTGGGATGAGGAAAAGGTCACCATACCACAGAAAGGAAAATGCACTGCTATTTCCAGGAGTTTTCAGTGAAAGTTCAGACCTCACAAAGATAAGGTTAGATAAGGAATTGCAGGGACAGAGTTCACACGGGCAAACTCTTGGGCAGTATATTTTTATGTTGCAAGTAAATGAGACTAAAATATTCCACAAACTTTCACTATATTCTTTATATTAAATCCAGTAGTTAGTTATTCATGCCCCAGCTTTGATTTTGTTAAATAACCAATACCATAATTCAGAGGCAAGAATTTAATCCACAAAAAGTTCTGTCCTTGGAGAAGATCAAAGTGAGTCCTGTGGTGTTAAGCACACACCTACAGTACTTGATCCTGAAAAAAATTAAATGCATGTTTCAATCAGCCAATCCCTTCTTACTGGTTCCCATGCATTAATCTAAGCCTCTGCCTGAACATTTTCAGTGCTAGGAGCAAGGACCTGTGGAGATGTCCACAATGCGAGAGCAGGGGTCTGAAAAAGTAGCAAGCAAATAGGTGAGAACCCCAGCAGGCTATGATGGCAATGGCACTTCATTCCTCTGCATCTACCAGCACTACAGGAAGAGATTGAAAGTCTCTTGGGTGACACAAATACGCACGATAAGTACGTACAGAGAACACAAAGGTGAAATGGCCCTGCTTATCAGGCACAATTAAAATGAATAGAGGATGACTAATAAAGAGGCAGTTTAAAATCTTTACATGACACAGTGTCAAGGCAACAGTGTTGTGCAATAGCACTGACACAATTAACGCTGTGTCCCTGCCTTGGGTAGAGCTGGGTTCCCTCTGGCCTCGCCCGTGCGCTCCCATGGCAAGCGCTGGGTGGGCTCCGCCGCTCCAGCTCTCCGCTCACTGCCGCATCCGGAGCCACAGCGAGGCCCGCGCACAACCAGCCACCTCGGAGCAAGGCAAGGGTGTTTTTTTCCACTTTGTCGTCTCTATTATTCTCTTTCCTTTTAGTTTGTATTACCCCAGCCTCACTACTCTGTGAAAAGGGAGTTGAATTCATGTTGAATTTCTGGGCGCGCTTTGGAGTGAAATGAGGCTGAGCTGCCCCATCCTGAATTAGGAGATGGTTCTCGACTTAGCGCTGGGCAATGCAAGCATTTCCTGGGTAGGAATTTTTGCAGTTTGTAATTCAAAAGCTCCAGATGAGATTGTGAATGGGAGTGTGATCTTCCAAAATACAGCCGAAGTTATCCCTCTAGTTCATCATTTAATTGTATTAGTGCTTAATGGTGTCTGCCAGGCTGCAGGATTCGCCTACGCAGCAGGGACAGGCTGGGTTTTATATATATATATGTTCATATATGTATATATATGTATATATACGTATATACACACACAAGAACATATATAACAAAATATATAAGAATATATATAAGAACAACAAAGAATATAAATATATATATGTATATTCTTTGTTGTTCTAATTTTCCAGCCAAAACCAGCTCTCTCTTGGTTTTATTGCCCCTGGCATGTCTTTGCAATGCAGCATTGTTAAAAACTAACAATATAAACAAATTTGAGGCTATGCCAACAATCACTGAGCAGAGCCAAAGCTGCCCAGCGCTGCAACTTGCTGAGCAGTGTGTGAATTTTGCTGTGGCAGAAATGTCTGTTTCCCCATTCTGTTTTAGCTTTTGGAAAGATCTTGGCGGAAAGAGTGTTATTCTAGATGAGATAATTAAAGTAATTTACATGAAAACTCCTTCACCATTGCTGTGGGAGGAGGGGGCCCTGTGTCTGCCCAGCCTGATGGCTCTAGATGCCAGGGCCTGCAGGGGAGTTGGTTGAAACACTTCCAAGAAAACACGATTTCTGGTCAGAAGATAATATTTTTGCAATTATCAGATGAAGTGGTATTTCCCAGTGGTTTGCTTTATTAGAAGAGAGTGTAGATGCTGTCTGCTGTGCTGGCCAGGCTTGAAGGATGGGGGTGGCCACGGAAGTGTCCCAGCAGTGCAAGCACACCTGGCCAGCTGCCGGCACAACTCAGGGCAATGGCTATGGCAGTTGTACCTTGAGGGGAAACCTGGAGCAGCCCCTTTGGGGCCATATCCTGCTTCCCTGCGCTGCCCACAGCATCGATGTGTGGGTGCTTAAGTTGTAAGTGCCTCAGTTGCAGAGTGCATTGTTTTCATTATTCTCAGTCTACTCCCCCAAATGTGTATCTCCATGCCCATGTAGGGGGACAATGGCATCCCCTCAGTGATGGTCACTGGAGTGACAGGGCTGCATTGCACGCTGCAGAGACACAGCTTAAGTCAAGTAAAAGTAGAGAGAAACTCTGCACTTGATACCTGTTTATATCTTGCCTGAAAGGGAGCAAGAAGGATTTTTCCCCACATGAACGAGGAAAGGGTTGCTGTGTTTGGTGTGACGAGGCCGCATGACTCAAAAAAAGCACTCTAAGTGGGAAAAAGAGATTGGCCACTTGTGGCAGGCAGCACAGCCAAGCTATTTGCTTTGCTTCCAATAAGAAAGTAAGTAATAAATATTAACTGCATGCAAAGGTGCCCTTTCTCTTGTCCTCATCAATAGCAGCTGATACTCCTCAGGCTTATTACTGTAACAACGTCACTTCCCTTTCCTCACTGGCATCAGGTTTATATTAAAAAACTCACAGCAAAGTGTTTTGTCCACTGTCCCCTTTTTGGTTCTGCTTTTGTCTTCTGTGCTGTGCTTTGGGGCACATGTGGGGAAGGGGACATGCAGGCTCCGTGCCTGCCTATCTGCCTGCCTGCCCCCTTCCTCCAGCAGAACTGAGGGCTGGGAGAGGAACAGGAAATTTGGCTGAGCAAAGAAAGCCAGGGGCGAGGATGCCAGCTGTGGGAAAGGGCTAGTGGGCAATAACGTGCTCCCAGAGGGAGCAATCTCCCAGCATTGCATAGGATGAGGAGCAGCTTTCCGAAAAGAGCTGAAGGGAAGGAAAAAAAAAAACCACACACACACAAAAATCTAATTTGTTGGTAAGAGAGTGCACTCAGTTTTGGAAGGGGATTACATGATGCAGCTGCTTGCTTGCCCGAGGCCGGGGTCAGGGACCCAGCGATGTTCGCCCAGGTCGCTCTGTGGCATGACTCAGGCTCTTCCCACCGCAGCGCCGGTGCCCTCCCGGCAATGCCTTGAGAAGAGAGAGGAAGGGCCTGCAGACCAGGCTTGATGCCCCAGCTTTAGTGCCTACTCCTTCCAGATACAAAAAGGAGCATGGACCAAACCCGGGAGATAGGCAGGAGCCCATGTCACGAGTGAGAAGCAGTCCCAGCCCGAGTCTCCGGCGGCCCGCGCAGCGCCACGGGACCCGCTGCATCACCGCGCTCGGCTCCGCGCCCGCAGCTGGGCACGGCTGTAGGCGCGGAAAGGGAGAAGGAGAAGCCCGATGTCCTTGGAGAGGAGGGAAAATAGTTACAATGGAGAAAGGGAATTAAAAAAAAAAATCTTTGAGGAAGGAAGCAGCAAATGTTAAATGGGTGAGTCACGGTACGGGATGACTAATCCCGTCAGGGCACAGCTCGTGCCGCGCAGGGAATCGGTGCCGCGCGGGGAGCGCAGAACGGCTGCGGGACCCGGC